>NW_024434424.1:0-2133 GCF_017639785.1 Mesocricetus auratus | reverse complement strand
TATAACGATACTCGAGGCTATATAGGGAAAAACAATATATTTATTTATCAGGGAGAGAGAGAGTCGCACATACCAGGAGTTAGAAGCGTGGCTGGCTTCCAGGAGAAAAAGAGGGAGGCCCCTTTTCCTTTCACTACCTTTTATCTCTACCTTGACCCCGCCCTGTTGGGCGGGTAGCTTTGTGGGGTTCACTCCTACAATTCCCCTTTTAGTCTAAATAGAAGATTTAAATTTGATACAAACTCAAACATATACAACATATATACATAGAGGGTGATAATTAAGTTATAATCTACTTATCCTAAACTAAACATATCCATTCCACCTAAATTCTAAACTTATCCGAAAGGGATGCCTAAGTCTGAACACCTCCTTCCGGTTCCAACCCTAAATAATTGCAAATTACACTAACAGGGGTAAACTATCCTTTTATGTCAATAGTAGGGAGAGGGGACGTGGAATTCTCAAAGTTACTTCCTGCTGAAGTGGGACGATGACAATCATGGGGACCTGTGGGAAAAATTGTTAGTATAACAAGAGTCTTAAATAGGTCGTTTTGCAGGAGAGGCTTGACTGAAGTTCCGGATTAGATTTCTGATTTTGATTGAAGCTCTTGTCTGAAGCTCTGATCAGATTGTAGAAGATGCACTGTATCAGTTTCTTGGCCTGACGATGTGTCGGGTGATGTAGTTCCAAGCTGGTTTCAGGATGGTGCCTGTCAGGTGGGGTCGATGATGTGGGGCAGTTTAGATGTATCCAGTCGAATCAGGCAGAGTTGGGAAAGTGAATCCACATTGTCTTTCTGAAGCAGTTGAAGATCACTGTCAAGAAATCCCTTTGTCTCTAGAAAACTGAAATATTAATGTTAGCACAGAAATTCTTAACTTCTATGTGTATGAATACTGGAAAAGGCAACCCTGAGGAAGATAATACACATGAAGGAGATTAGAGTTTTAGAAAAATCAAATATACACAGATGACAGTCCCCATATATGTATGTCTTTTTTTGATGTTGTTTCTGTCTTATATCAATGGCTCTTTGATATAATACAGAAAGTCTGAATTACATTTTAACAATATGCTTGGGTTTAAAGTAGGAGAGCCAATCCAACTCCAAAGCCAGCAATAATTAAATGAATTGGGACTCAGGCATATTAAGAAGTGGAAGAAATAGAAATTATAATAACACAATACAGAGATGTAGACATTGATAACACATCACATTATTTCATGTTTGGTGGTCCTCTGAGTAGCTATCCTTTCTTCTTTAGGTATCCATATACCTAGGGTTTTCTAATTGTCCTGTAAAGACACAAACAGAATACTTCTCTTTCCTTTTATGAGGTCTCCTTATGCTTAGCAGACCTTGTAGATGAGCTGTCATCCTTCCTCCTCCTGAGACGTTTTCTGTTCTGATCGAATCTTAATTAATTTAGATGGGATCCAAAGCTTTTCTTCTCCTGTGGAAACAAAAGCATAGCCCCTTCCCCAACGTAACACATATCCTGGTTTCCAGACTGAGGTCATAACATCCTTAAAATACACTGGTTGGTTCAATTCAGAAGTCTTCTCTGTAGTCCAGTGTCTTTCTGCTGCAGTTTGTCCTTTTTCATCAGCATTAAGAAAATTCAATGTTAGTAAAGCATTATGTAACCTGTGTTTAGGGGTCTTTGTTCTCCCCGGCTGTTTATGGAGCATTTCTTTTAAGGTTCGGTTAGATCTTTCAATCACTGCTTGTCCTGTGGGATTGTAAGGTATACCAGTTACATGTTTTATATTATAATATTTGAAGAATTGTTCCAATTTACTGGAGACATATGCTGGAGCATTGTCAGTTTTTATCGTTTTAGGTATACCCATAACAGCCATCACCTCTAAGAGGTGTGTAATAACAGAGTCAGCCTTTTCAGAGCTGAGGGCAGTAGCCCATTGGAATCCTGAGAACGTGTCTATGGTATGGTGTACATATTTTAAACTGCCAAATTCTGGGAAGTGAAATACATCCATTTGCCAAAGTTCATTTCTATGAATACCTTTAGGATTACAACCTGCTGGTAATGGAGTTTGATTGTAGAAGGCTCTGGAACCAGGCGGGCGGGAAGGCTCCTTGTCAAGGAAAGCTTCTCTTAACAA
>NW_024434423.1:0-2870 GCF_017639785.1 Mesocricetus auratus | reverse complement strand
CTGCTGGGTCTCTTCCAGTCAGTTGACAAACTCTTAACTTACTTTTAAATATCAAATCAGTGGTCTTTTCTATATATGTATTAAGATTTTTATTCTGTTTATGTTGCAGAAATTCCCATTCTAGTATTATTTCTTCCCTCTGCATTAATATTACTGATTGTATTCTCTAGATGGTAAAATAACCAGAATGCACTCCAGGTTTGGATCTACGGTGCACATAAGCTTCCAATATACTCTAATATACTCTTTTCTACCCATTCTAATTCCTTTCCAGGCTCAGCTGATAGTACCCATGGAATATATAGTTCTTTACCTCCTTTCAAAGCCATTTTCAGATGTTTTAAATCATGCCCTTCTACTCCAATAATCGTCTGTAGTTGAGAGATCTCTCCTAATAGTTTTTAAATATCATTAAGAGTCTGGTAACATTAACTTCTAATCTGTACATTTTGTGGTCTAATTTTCTGGGAGTCTATTTTATAACCTAAATAATTAATAGAATCTCCTCTTTGTATTTTTTTCTGGGGCAATATGTAATCCCCGGCAAGGTAAAGTTTCCACTACATTTACAAACATCTTTTCCAAGGTACCTTTATTTGAATCAGACAGTAACATGTCGTTCATATTGATGATTGCAGAAATTGTTTACGAAATATTTCCAGAGGTTTATTCACAAAATACTGACTTAAAGTCAGGCTATTTAACATACCTTGTTGCAACACACTCCACTGAAATTTCCGTACTGGTTGAGAATTGGTATAGACAGGTACACTGAAGGTGAAACTTTCTCTGTCTTTTTCTTATAATGAAGTAGTGAAGACACAATTTTTTAAAATCTATAACTATAATTGGACAATCCTTAAGTATTAGAGAAGGTAGTGGCATCTCAGGTTGTAGAGAGCCCATACTCTGGTTTACCTTGTTAATGGATCTAAGATCAGTAACCATTCTCCATTTCCCAGACTTCTTCTTGATAACAAAAGCAGATTAATCACACACACTAGTTGATTCCTCAATATGTCCAGAAGCTAGCTGTTCCTGAACTAACTTCTCCAAAGATTCTTACTTCTCAGTTGTCATAGGCCATTGACCTACCCAGACAGGTTTATCTGTTAGCCATTTTAAGGGTAGAGATTTTGGTTGTTCTGTAGGTTTGGCACTAGTATCCTGTTTCTGTACAGCCTATATGTTTGGCATCTGTTTTGTGTAATGCCACACAATATTTTTTCTACCATCGAGACTGTGTCTACAATTCATGTCTCATACAGGAGGAATTTTATGTTGGGTATTCAGTTGCTGTAATAAATCATGGCCCAGAGATTCATAGCAATATCTGTGACATATGGCCTAAACTTCCTCTCTGGCCCTCTGGTCCAATACATTATTTCCATCTGGTATTTTGTTTCACATGAGATAAGGTCCCACGTCCTAAAATTTAACATTTACTTATTTTAAGGGCCATCATAAAGACCAGTTTTTCTGAGTTATATTCATGCCGGTGTCTCAGACCCCGTAAAATATTTATTATTCATTTTTCAGGTAATTTGGGTCTGCGATCTTATAAAGAAGTTTGCCTGTATATACATTTTTTGTTTCTTCCAGTATCAACTAGTTCCTCCTCAATAAATAAACTGTTATCCACAGTACCATTAACCTTTACAATAGGCTATTGATTTTCTATTTGGCCTGAGAGAGGCTGTCCTTCACTGTGACCGGGAAAGACCAAACCACCTTTTATCTGGGGGCCTCTACGTGGAGGCCCCTGGAAGCGTTTCCCAGCGACAATGGCTTACCTTCTCTGTCTGTGGTTTACCAGCATTCTTTGGTCCAGTGTCTGCATTTGCCACACCTCTTCCAGATACCAGAATACTGAGGCCTTCTGTTTGAAGCATTTCTGCTAGAATAATTATTTCTAGGAATGTTTTGACTGCAATTCCTACTCAAATGTCGCATTTTACCACAATTAAAACATCTAGGGTTTTGATGTCTTTTGAAGCTTCACGAGAATGCTTCCCCAACCCAAATTTGTATCTCCTCACAGTTAGGCCATTATTCGTCTTAATTCCTCTTTAATACTTTAGAAATAGACTGTCCTACCCAGCTTCCTATTTCTGGATTTTCATACTCAATAATTCATTGTATACAAGGCCCTTTCCTCCAATGGTACTGATCTGAACTTTTAAAGGCTACAGCAACTGTTTGTATTGTCAGTTTGCCAGCCTCAAGTTATGCCAGCACCTTTTGCTGAAGATGCTTTCTTTTTTCCATTGTATATTTTTAGCTTCTTTCTTTTAATATCAGTGTTTTCAATTCGATTCCATTGGTCTACCTGTCTATTTTTGTGCCAATACCAAGATGTTTTCAGGACTATAGCTCTATAACAGACCTTGAAGTTAGGGATGGTGATGCCTCCGGACGTTGCCTTGCTGAACAGTGTTGTTTTGGCTATCCTGGGTCTTTGGTTTTTCCATACAAAATGGATTATTGTTCATTCAAGGTCTGTGAAGAATTGTTCTGGAAATTTAATGGGGATTGCATCGAATCTGTAGATTGCTTTTGGCATGATTGCCATTTTTACTACATTGATTGTGCCTATCCAAGAGCATGGGAGATCTTTCTATTTTCTGAGTGCTTCTTTAATTTCTTTCTTTAAAGATTCAAAGTTCTTGCAATACAGGTCTTTCACTTGTTTGGTTAGCATTACCCCAAGGTATTTTATGCTGGTTGTGGCAATTGTAAAGGGTGATGTTTCTCTCAGCCCTTTTGTCATCTGTATATAGTAGGGCTACTGATTTTCTTGAGTTGATCTTGTAGCCTTCCAATTTGTTGAAAGTTTTAATCAGCTGTAAATTGTCATTGGTGGTTTTGAT
>NW_024434422.1:0-973 GCF_017639785.1 Mesocricetus auratus | reverse complement strand
CACAGACACCTCTTAAGTTGAGCGATCATCCAGAACACCTCTCTTAGTTGTGGACTGTGTTTGGGTTTTGACAGTAGAGATGCAAGTAACCTGAGCCTGTGCTGGGAGTAGTGGTAGGTCTAGAGACTCAGATGTACCAAGAACAATGTCAAAGTCCCATGCAAGTTCTATATTGCACACTGGGACAGACTCAGATATTAAAGCAGAGGTGGAATTGTGTGGCACACAGGAGTTCTGGCCTGAGCAATTGTCATCAGGCTGTGTTCTACCGAGGCTTCTTTGTGCTTTGTCTGCCTGTTGCATTCCTATTTTCATAGAAGAGGATGTCATGGTGTCCTCCTTTTTAGAGGCTGAAGGTCTCAGCTCTTCCACCTGAGAAGGAATATGTGTGAACTCCCAATATGCTTTTGCTCGGGGCGCATCACCCACAAATACTCCCTCAACTGTGGATGCTGCAAAGTCTCCTCTAGCTACATTGTAATTAACCTTGGTGTCTTCTGAGAATGAAGGATTTTCTGGAGACTCAGGTGTTCCCATAATAGTATCAGTGTCCCATTCATCAGTAGTGGTTTTTGTTAGCCCTTCTGCAGCAAATAAGGCAGGGCATTTAATATGTGAGTCAAGTGTCTGCAAGACAAGGCCACTGTTATCATTTTGTGAGCTACTGAAGTTGCCTTGTGCTGTGGCTTTCTGTTTCATTCTGCTTCTCCTAGATGTAGAACACATGGGTCACAGTTTGGAAAATGGAGAATGGGTAAAGTCTTCCTCTGGGGATGGCATATGTGTGTATGTCCACTCTGGAAGAATGGCTAGTGTTATAGACCCTGAAGTGAAGTGCAATGCTGAAAAAGATGCAGGACCAGGAAAAGATGGTTGCACAGAATCCTCTGAACATGAAGGATCATGCAGAGCCACACCCTGCTCTGAGACTACAGAAGGATTTTCTATAGTCTCAGGGGTCCCCATAATAATA
>NW_024434421.1:0-2776 GCF_017639785.1 Mesocricetus auratus | reverse complement strand
TTTTTTTTATTAATATTTTTTTTATTTTCCATTTTAAATTTAGATAAGAAACAAGGTTGCTTCACAAGTCAGTACGAGGTCCCTCTCCCTTTCCCTCCCCTCCTCCCGTGCCCTCCCCCCATCCCCCTCGTTATCCCCTCATTCCCCCAGGGAGGGTGAGGCCCTCCATGGGGGTGTCCATAGTCTGTCATTTCATATAGGGCAGGGCCTAGACCCTTCCCCAAGAGTTCAGGGTGAGAGTGCACCTCACATTGTTCTATGGGAGTCCAGAGACCGTGTGTATACTTGGGATGGGTACTGATCTGCTGTCCAAGGCTCAATAGATTACCTAGGCCTCCTCACTGACACCCAGATTCAGGGGGTCTTGAGCAGTCCCATGCTGGATTCCCAGGCTGATGCCTGGGATTCAAGAGTTAACCTTTGTCTGGTCAGCTGTTTCTGGGAGTTCAACCAGCCCAGTCTTAATCCCTTTGATCATCAGTCCTCCCTCTCTGATACTGGCTTTCTTGAGTTCAGCTCAGTACTTAACCAGCCAGTAAATGAAGTTTCTGTTTCCCAGACTCTCTGGCAATAGGATTGTAGGCTGGCACTCCCCAGATCTATGTCTAAAATCCATATATGAGAGAGTACATGCCATGTTTCTCTTTTTGTGACTGGGTTACCTCACTCAGGATGGTTTCTTCTAGTGTCATCCATTTGCCTGCGAATCTCATGATTCCATTATTTTTTTCTGCTGAATAGTACTCCATTGTGTAGATGTACCACATTTTCTCTATCCATTCTTCGGGTGAGGGACATCTAGGTTGCTTCCAAGTTCTGGCTATTACAAATAAAGCTGCTATGAACATAGTGGAACAGACATCTTTGTTATATGAATGGGCATCTTTTGGATATATGCCTAAGAGTGCAGTTGCTGGGTCTTGTGGTAGGTTTATTCCCATTTTTCTGAGGAATCTCCATACTGCTTTCCAAAGTGGCTGAACCAGTTGGCACTCCCAACAGCAATGGAGGAGTGTCCCCCTTTCACCACATCCTCTCCAGCATAAATTGTCATTGGTGTTTTTGATTTTAGCCATTCTGACAGGAGTGAGATGGTATCTCAGAGTTGCTTTGATTTGCATTTCCCGGATGGCTAAGGATGTTGAGCACTTTCTCAAGTGCCTCTCAGCCATTTTAGACTCCTCTATTGAAAACTCTCTATTTAGTTCTGCAGCCCACTTCTTAATTGGGTCCTTTGCTGTTTTGGAGACTTGCTTCTTGAGTTCTTTGTAAATTTTGGAGATCAACCCTCTGTCAGATGTGGGATTAGTGAATATTTTTTCCCATTCTGTGGGCTGCCTTTTTGTCTTGCTGACTGTGTCCTTTGCCTTACAAAAGCTTCTCAGGTTCAGGAGGTCCCATTTATTAATTGTTGATCTCACTGTCTGTGCTACTGGTGTTATGTTCAGGAAGCTGTCTCCTGTACCAATTCTTTCAAGGGTACCACCCATTTCTCTTCTAAGAGGTTCAGTGTGGCTGGATTTATGTTGAGGTCTTTGATCCATTTGGACTTAAGTTTTGTGCATGGCGATAAACATGGATCGATCCGCATTTTTCTACATGCCAGTCTCCAATTATGCCAGCACCATTTGTTGAAGATGCTTTCTTTATTCCATTGTATATTTTTAGCTTCTTTGTCAAAGATCAGATGTTCGTACGTGTGTGGGTTAATACCCGGATTTTCAATTCGATTCCATAGGTCTGCCTGTCTATTTTTGTGCCAATACCAAGCTGTTTTCAGGACTATAGCTCTATAATAGAGCTTGAGGTCAGGGATAGTGATGCCTCCGGACGTTGCCTTGTTGAACAGGGTTGTTTTGGCTATCCTGGGTCTTTTGTTTTTCCATACAAAATTGATTATTGTTCTTTCAAGGTCTGTGAAGAATTGTGCTGGGATTTTAATGGGGATAGCATTGAATCTGTAGATTGCTTTTGGCAGGATTGCCATTTTTACTACATTGATCCTACCTATCCAAGAGCATGGGAGATCTTTCCATTTTCTGAGGGCTTCTTTAATTTCTTTCTTTAAAGATTCAAAGTTCTTACGATACAGGTCTTTCACTTGTTTGGTTAGCGTTACCCCAAGGTATTTTATGTTGTTTGTGGCAATTGTAAAGGGTGATGTTTCTCTGATTTCTCTTTCAGCCCTTTTATCATCTGTATATAGTAGGGCTACTGACTTTCTTAAGTTGATCTTGTAACCTGCCACTTTGCTGAAGGTGTTAATCAGCTGTAAGAGTTCCCTGGTAGAGTTCTTTGGGTCATTGATATAAACTATCATATCGTCTGCAAACAGTGAAAGTTTGACTTCTTCCTTCCCAATTTGTATCCCCTTGATCCCCCTTTGTTGTCGTATGGCAGTAGCTAGAACTTCAAGTACCATGTTGAAAAGGTATGGAGAGAGTGGACAGCCTTGTTTTGTTCCTGATTTTAGAGGAATTGCGTTGAATTTCTGTCCATTTAGTTTGATGTTGGCTGTTGGTTTACTGTATATGGCTTTTATTATGTTTAAGTATGTCCCTGTTATCCCAGATCTCTCCAAGACCTTTATCATGAAGGGGTGTTGGATTTTGTCAAAGGCTTTTTCAGCATCTAGTGAGATGATCATGTGATTTTTGTTTTTCAGCTTGTTTATATGGTGGATTATGTTGATGGATTTTCGTATGTTGAACCATCCCTGCATCCCTGGGATGAAACCTACTTGATCGTGGTGAATGATTGTTTTGATGTGTTTCCA
>NW_024434420.1:0-4286 GCF_017639785.1 Mesocricetus auratus | reverse complement strand
TAAGCTTGTAGTTTCTCAAACAGTGTTGTATCGTTTGTTTTCATGATGTTAAGCAAGCAGATACTCACACAGTGTTATATCGTTATTTTTCATGAAGTTTAGCTTATAGTTTCTCCCACAGTGTTGCAGCGTGACTTTTCATGGAGTTAAGCGAGTAGTTTCACAAACATTGTTGTATCGTTAGTTTTCATTAAGATAAGCATGTAGATTCTCAAAAAGATTGGTATCGTTTGTTTTCATCAAGTTAAGCATGTAGTTTCTCACGAATTGTTGTATCGATAGTTTTCATGAAGTTAAGCAAGTAGTTTCACAACCAGTGTTGTATCGTTACTTTTCATGAAATTATGCATGTAGTTTCTCACACAGTGTTGTATCGTTACTTTTCATGAAGATAAGCACGTAGATTCTCAAACTGTTTGGTGTCGGTAGTTTTCATCAGGTTAAGCATGCAGTTTCTCACACAGTGTTGTATCCATAGTTTTCATAAAGATAAGCTTGTAGTTTCTCAAACAGTGTTGTATCGTTTGTTTTCATGAAGTAAAGCAAGCAGATTCTCACACAGTGTTATATCATTATTTTTCATGAAGTTTAGCTTATAGTTTCTCACACAGTGTTGTATCGTGAGTTTTCATGGAGTTAAGTGAGTAGTTTCACAAACAATGTTGTATCGTGAGTTTTCATGCAGGTAAGCATGTGGATTCTAAATAAGTTTGTTATGGTCAGTTTTCATCAAGTTAAGCATGCAGTTTCTCACAAAGTGTTGTATCGTTAGTTTTCATGAAATGAAGCATGCAGTTTCTCACATAGTGTCGTATCTATAGTTTCCATGAAGTTAAGCAAGTAGTTTCACAACCAGTGTTGTATCGTTACTTTTCATGAAATTATGCATGTAGTGTCTCACACAGTGTTGTATCGTTAGTTTTCATGAAATTAAGCATGTAGTTTCTCACAAAGTGTTGTATCGATAGTTTTCATGAAGTTAAGCAAGTAGTTTCACAACCAGTGTTGTATCGTTACTTTTCATGAAATTATGCATGTAGTTTCTCACACAGTGTTGTATCGTTAGTTTTCATGAAATTAAGCATGCAGTTTCTCACATAGTGTCGTATCTATAGTTTTCATGAAGTTAAGCAAGTAGTTTCACAACCAGTGTTGTATCGTTACTTTTCATGAAATTATTCATGAAGTTTCACACACAGTGTTGTATCGTTACTTTTCATGAAGATAAGCATGTAGATTCTCAAACTGTTTGGTGTCGGTAGTTTTCATCAGGTTAAGCATGCAGTTTCTCACAGAGTGTTCTATCGATAGTTTTCATAAAGATAAGCTTGTAGTTTCTCAAACAGTGTTGTATCGTTTGTTTTCATGAAGTTAAGCAAGCAGATTCCCACACAGTGCTATATCGTTAGTTTTCATGAAGTTTAGCTTACAGTTTCTCACACAGTGTTGTATCGTGAGTTTTCATGGAGTTAAGCGAGTAGTTTCACAAACAATGTTTATCGTTAGTTTTCATTAGGATAAGCATGTAGATTCTCAAAAAGATTGGTATCGTTAATTTTCATCAAGTTAAGCATGTAGTTTCTCACAAAGTGTTGTACCGATAGCTTTCATGAAGTTAATCAAGTAGCTTCACAACCAGTGTTGTATCGTTACTTTTCATGAAATTATGTGTGTTGTTTCTCACACAGTGTTGTATCGTTAGTTTTCATGAAATTAAGCATGCAGTTTCTCACATAGTGTCGTTTCGATAGTTTTCATGAAGTTAAGCAAGTAGTTTCACAACCAGTGTTGTCTCGTTACTTTTCATGAAATTATGCATGTAGTTTCTCACACAGTGTTGTAACGTTACTTTTCATGAAATTATGCGTGCAGTTTCTCACACAGTGTTGTATCGTTAGTTTTCATGAAGTTAAGCAAGTAGTTTCACAACCAGTGTTGTATCGTTACTTTTCATGAAATTATGCATTGAGGTTCTCACACAGTGTTAGTTTTCATGAAATTAAGCATGTAGTTTCTCACACAGTGTTGTATCGTTACTTTTCATGAAGATAAGCATGTAGATTCTCAAACTGTTTGGTGTCGGTAGTTTTCATCAGGTTAAGCATACAGTTTATCACACAGTGTTCTATCGATAGTTTTCATAAAGATAAGCTTGTAGTTTCTCAAACAGTGTTGTATCGTTTGTTTTCATGATGTTAAGCAAGCAGATTCTCACACAGTGTTATATCGTTAGTTTTCATGAAGTTTAGCCTCTAGTTTCTCACACAGTGTTGTATCGTGTATTTTCATGCAGTTAAGCGAGTAGTTTCACAAACAATATTGTATCGTTAGTTTTCATGAAGGTAAGCATGTAGATTCTAAATAAGTTTGGTATCGTTAGTTTACATCATGTTATGCATGTAGTTTCTGACAAAGTGTTGTATCGATAGTTTTCATGAAGTTAAGCAAGTAGTTTCACAACCAGTGTTGTCTCGTTACTTTTCATGAAATTATGCATGTAGTTTCTCACACAGTGTTGTAACGTTACTTTTCATGAAATTATGCGTGCAGTTTCTCACACAGTGTTGTATCGTTAGTTTTCATGAAGTTAAGCAAGTAGTTTCACAACCAGTGTTGTATCGTTACTTTTAATGTAATTATGCATGTAGTTTCTCACACGGTGTTGTATCGTTAGTTTTCATGAAATTAAGCATGCAGTTTCTCACATAGTGTCGTGTCAATAGTTTCCATGAGGTTAAGCAAGTAGTTTCACAACCAGTGTTTTATCGTTACTTTTCATGAAATTATGCATGTAGTGTCTCACACAGTGTTGTATCGTTAGTTTTCATGAAATTAAGCATGTAGTTTCTCACAAAGTGTTGTATCGATAGTTTACAAGAAGTTAAGCAAGTAGTTCCACAACCAATGTTGTATCGTTACTTTTCATGAAATTATGCATGTAGTTTCTCATCCAGTGTTGTTTCGTTAGTTTTCATGAAATTAAGCATGCAGTTTCTGACATAGTGTCGTAACGATAGTTTTCATGAAGTTAAGCAAGTAGTTTCACAACCAGTGTTTTATCGTTACTTTTCATGAAATCACACAGTGTTTTATCGTTACTTTTCATGACATTAAGCATGTAGTTTCTCACACAGTGTTGTATCGTTACTTTTCATGAAGATAAGCATGTAGATTCTCAAACTGTTTGGTGTCGGTAGTTTTCATCAGGTTAAGCATGCAGTTTCTCACACAGTGTTGTATCCATAGTTTCCTAAAGATAAGCTTGTAGTTTCTCACACAGTGTTGTATCATTACTTTTCATGAAATTAAGCATGTAGTTTCTCACACAGTGTTATATTGTTAGTTTTCATGAAGTTTAGCTTATAGTTTCTCACACAGTGTTGTATCGTGTGTTTTCATGCAGTTAAGCGATTGGTTTCACAAACAATGTTGTATCGTTAGTTTTCATGAAGATAAGCATGTAGATTCTCAAACTGTTTGGTGTCGGTAGTTTTCATCAGGTTAAGCATGCAGTTTCTCACACAGTGTTGTATCCATAATTTTCATAAAGATAAGCTGTAGTTTCTCAAACAGTGTTGTATCGTTTGTTTTCCTGAAGTAGAGCAAGCTGATTCTCACACAGTGTTATATCGTTAGTTTTCCTGAAGTTTAGCTTATAGTGTCTCACACAGTGTTGTATCGTGAGTTCTCATGGAGTTAAGAGAGTACTTTCACAAACAATGTTGTATCGTTAGTTTTCATGAAGGTGAGCATGTAGTTTCACAACCTGTGTTGTATCGTTAGTTTTCATAGAGTTAAGCAAGCAGATTCTTACACAGTGTTGTATCGTTAGTTTTCATGAAATTAAGCATACAGTTTCACAACCTGTCTTGTATCGTTAGTATTCATGAAGTTAAGCAATTAGTTTCACAAACTTTGTTGTGTCTTTGGTTTTCAGGGAGTTAAGCAAGCAGATTGTCACACAGTGCTGTATCATTATTTTTCATGAAGGTAAGCATGTAGATTCTCAAACAGTTTGGTATCGTTAGTTTTCATAAAGCTAAGCATGTAGTATCTCACACAGTGTTGTATCGGTAGTTTTCATGAAGTTAAGCAAGTCGTTTCACAACCAGTGTTGTATCGTTAATTTTCATGTAGTTAAGCATGTAGTTTCTCACACAGTGTTGTATCGTTACTTTTTCATGAAGATAAGCATGTAGATTCTCAAACAGTTTGGTGTCGGTAGTTTTCATCAGGTTAAGCATGCAGTTTCTCACACAGTGTTGTATCCATAGTTTTCATAAAGA
>NW_024434419.1:0-1474 GCF_017639785.1 Mesocricetus auratus | reverse complement strand
TTTTTTTTTATTAATATTTTTTTTATTTTCCATTTTAAATTTAGATAAGAAACAAGGTTGCTTCACAAGTCAGTACGAGGTCCCTCTCCCTTTCCCTCCCCTCCTCCCGTGCCCTCCCCCCATCCCCCCCTGTTATCCCCTCATTCCCCCAGGGAGGGTGAGGCCCTCCATGGGGGTGTCCATAGTCTGTCATTTCATATAGGGCAGGGCCTAGACCCTTCCCCAAGAGTTCAGGGTGAGAGTGCACCTCACATTGTTCTATGGGAGTCCAGAGACTGTGTGTATACTTGGGATGGGTACTGATCTGCTGTCCAAGGCTCAATAGATTACCTAGGCCTCCTCACTGACACCCAGATTCAGGGGGTCTTGATCAGTCCCATGCTGGATTCCCAGGCTGATGCCTGGGATTCAAGAGTTAACCTTTGTCTGGTCAGCTGTTTCTGGGGGTTCAACCAGCCCAGTCTTAATCCCTTTGATCATCAGTCCTCCCTCTCTGATACTGGCTTTCTTGAGTTCAGCTCAGTACTTAACCAGCCAGTAAATGAAGTTTCTGTTTCCCAGACTCTCTGGCAAACAGGTAAACAGGCCGGCTTCCCCTGTGTTCCAGAGCCTGCAGATCGCCTGGGAACTGCACAGAGCTCCCAACCCCGGCAGGAGCATCAGGTAAACAGACCAGCTTCCCGGCCTGTGTTCCAGAGCCTGCAGATCACCTGGGAACTGCACAGAGCTCCCAATCCCGGCGGGAGCATCAGGTAAACAGGCCAGCTTCCCGGCCTGTGTTCCAGAGCCTGCAGATCGCCTGGGAACTGCACAGAGCTCCCAATCCCGGCGGGAGCCAAGCACCCCAGACTCCAGATCTTCTCTCCCACCAAAGAGACCAGGAAACTACAGGAGCCAGGGAGACCAGGGGAGTAGCAGTTCCGGATCAGGTACAACAGGACCCAGCATAGGGTCCAGGGGACCAGGTAGGAGGCTAAGCGCCCCAGATTCCTGTTCTTCTCTACCCACGGACCAGCATTTGGACAAGGCATAGAAGAACCACCAGATTACTGGACTTACTAGCACCCACCAAAAGGGAACTCTGGTCCCCAGACCAGGAAGGGGCTCTTTCTGCACCCACTAGAAGAAGAGATGGGAAAGAGACAATACAAAAAACAGTCAGCAAGAGAAAAACAAATATGACACCGCCAGATTCTAGAGACTCCACACCAGCAAGACCCCAATATTCCAACGCGAAGGAAGCAGAAGAGAACGACCTTAAAAGCACTTTCATGAAAATGATAGAGGCCCTAAAAGAGGATATTGGAAAATCCCTCAAAGAAATGGAAGAAAAAACAAACCAAAAAATGCAAGAAATGGAAGAAAAAACAAACCAAAAAATGCAAGAATTGGAAGAAAAAACAAACCAAAAAAGGCACGAAATGGAAGAAGAAATGAAGCAAAAAATGCAAGAAATGGAAGAAAAAGCAACGCG
>NW_024434418.1:0-58321 GCF_017639785.1 Mesocricetus auratus | reverse complement strand
TGGGGAACATTTAAGTGATCACATATGAAGACGAGCCATAGAAGTAAATTTTCCCAACCAGAAGAAGTTGATGCCTGTGAAACTCCAAGAAGCTTACCGAAAACCAAATAGAATGGACCAAAAATAGTCCCCTCATGACATAATTATCAAAACACCAAACATACAGAATAAAGAATGAATATTAAAAGCAGTAAAGGGAAAAGGCCAAGTAACATATAAAGACAAAAGTATCAGAATTACACCCAACTTCTCCATGGACATTATGAAAGCCAGAAAGTCCTGGTTAGATATTCTAGAAACATTATGAGACCACAGATTTCAGACAAGACTACTATACCCAGAAAAACTTTCAATTGCTATAGATGGATAAAACAAGATATTCAATGACAAATGCAGACTTATGCAATATATATCAACAAAGCCAGCCCTAATGAAAGTACTAGAAGGAAAAACTCTAACCCAATGAGGTTAACTACACTCAAAATAAGAAGTCAATAGATAATCTAACTTGACCAGAAATCAGAAATAGCACAAAAACACACACATAAAGCAACGACCAAAAACAGATCCAAAGCAAACAAGAATCAACAATCAATGGTCATTAATATTCCTGAATATCAATGGTTTTAACTCATACATAAAAAGACACAGGCTAACAGAATGGATATGAAGATAGAATCAATCCTTCTGCTGCATACAAGAAACACACCTCAATTTCAAAGACAGATGCTACCTCAATTTCAAAGACAGATTAAGGGTTGGGTTTCTCATCAAATGGACATAAGAAGCAAGAAGGTGTAGCTATCCTAATATCTAACAAAATTGGCTTCTACTAAAATTAATCAAAAGTTAGGAAGAAGGTCATTTCATATTCATCATAGGAAAAATGGATCAGGAAGTAGTCTCAATTCTGGACATATATGCCCCAAATATAAAGGCACCCATATTCATAAAAGAAACATTACTTCAATACAAATCACACATTAAATTCCACACAATCATGGTGGGAAACTTCAATACTCAACTCCCAATACTGGACAGGTCCAACAGACAGAAACTTAACAATGAAACAATGGAAAAAACAAAAGTTATCACACAATTGACTTTAACAGAAATCTGTTGAACATTCCACTCAAACAAGACAGAATGTATCTTCTTCTCAGCTCCACATAGAACCTTCTCTAAAATCGACCACATACATGGCATTAAAGCAAACATCAACAGATACAAAAAATTTAAATAACCCCCTGTTCCCTGTTGGAATATCATGGCTTAAAATTAGAATTCATTATCAACACAAATTGCAGAAACCCCCAAAATTATGGAAATTGAACAATGCTCAATGCATCACTCCTGGGTAAAGGAAGATATAAAGAAAGAAATAAAAGACTTCCTGGAATTGAATAAAAATTAAGGCACAACATAACCAAAACTTTGGGACACTTTTTAAGCAGTTGTAAGAGGAAAATTCATAGCACTAAGTGTCTACGTGAAGAAACTGGAGAATTGCCACACTAGACAATTAACAGAGCATCTGAAAGTTCTAGAACAAAAAGGAGCAAACTCATTCAGGAAGAGTAGATACTGGGAAATAATCAAAATGAGAGCGTAAACCAATAAAGTAGAAACAAAAAAAACAATGCAAATAATCAATGAAACAAAGATTTGGTTCTTTGAAAACATCAACAAGATAGACAAACCTTTATCAAACCTAACTAAAACAGGGAGGGAGAACATGCTAATTAACAAAATCATCAATGAAAAAGGGGACATAACAACAGACATTGGGGAAATCAAAAGAATCATCAGGACACACTTTGAAAATCTGTACACCACTAAATTGGAAAGTCTAAAGGAAACAGATAATTTTCTGGATAGATACCAATTTCAAAAATGAAGTCAAGAAGACATAATCAATTTAAACAGATCTATATCCTCTAAAGAAATAGAAGCATGGTAGATCTTTCCATTTTCTGGTATCTTCTTTGATTTCTTTCTTCAAAGACACAAAGTTCTTGATATACAGGTCTTTCACTTCGTTGGTTAACATTATCCCCAGATATTTGATGCTGTTTTTGGCTATTGTAAAAGGTGATGTATCTCTGATTTCTTTCTCAGTCACTTCATCATCTGTATATAATAGGGCCACTGATTCTTTTGAGTTTACCTTGTATCCTGCCACATTGCTGAAGGTGTTTATCAGCTCTAGGAGTAACCTTGCAGAGTTTTTTGGGTCACTTATGTAAACTATCATATCATCTGCAAATAGTGAAAGTTTGACTTCTTCTTTTCCTATTTGTATCCCTTTTATCTCCTTTTGTTGTCTTATTGCTGTAGCTAGAACTTCAAGTACAATATTGAAGAGATATGGAGAGAGTGGAGAGCCTTGTCTTGTTCCTGATTTTTTTTGCATCTATACACATTTATGCATTAATGCACATGTATGCATTTGTAACCAAATGCATAATTATACACATCAATGCATCTATATACATGTTTACATTTATGCACATGTATGCACTTATATCCATATATAAAGTTATATATATGTATGCATATACATGTTTACAGCTATACAAGTGTAAGCAACTTACTCATGTAGCATTTATACCTATATATAAATTTATATACTTGCTTACATTTGTACATGTATACACATATTTTATACACAAATGAGAATTTATGCAATGTATATATTTCTACACATACATATATCTATACACATACATGCATTCATACACATGTATATTTCTAAACACATATAAATTTAAATACATGTCCATTTATATTGTTGAACAGTTGATAATGGATAATGCCCAGGGAAAACTAATTTCTCCATCTCTCAATGCTTGCAAATTTTCAGTAGAGTCTAACAGCATAGCATCTTGTGGTAGAACTTAGTGTAACTCAGTGTTACCAAAGGCATTTCTTCCTGCTGTCCACAGGTCTCTAGGTAGAACATCTGCTTCAGCAGAACCCAGTGGACTTGAGGCCCATGAGTTCTCTTTTGTCTACAGTGGGGCTAAGCAGACTTTCATCTAACACAGGCTTTGAAAGTAGCTCCTGGGGACCAGTCCTCAACCACCAAATGCCATGAGTGAGACAGTTCAACCCATCCACTTGCTTCCAAAGTTTCCTTTCCTTTCATTTTTTTTTCAAATTTAAGGCTATTTTTATTAAAATACATACAATATATGCTTCTATTCTTTTTTTTCGTTAGTTTTTTTTTAATTTTAAATAGCTTGTTTTACATGTCAATCCCAGTTCCCTCTCCCTCCCCTCCTCCCGCACTCCCCTTCCACCCTCCCTCCCACCCTATTGCCACATACTTCCACATAGGGGATGTCTAGAGTCTATCATTTTACTCTTGGTAGGGTCAAGGCACTCCCCTAAGAGTCCAGGCTGAGAGAGCATCTCTCTTTGTGCTATAGGCACATGAAGACAGATTGTATACCAGGAATAGACACTGATCCACAGCTCAGAGCCCCATAGGTTGTCCAGGCCTTCTCACTGACACTCACATTTGGGGGTCCAGATCAGTCCCATTCTGGCCTCCCCACTGTCGGTCTGGGGTCTAAGAGCACTCCCCTGTTCAGATCAGCTGTCTCTGCTGGTTTTGCCAGCCCATTCTTTGCCAATTTGCTCATCATTCCTCTCTCTCTGTCACTGGGTTCCTTGGGTTCAGTTCAGTGCTTAGATGTGTGTTTGCCTCTGCTTCCATCAGTCCCAGGATGAAGGCTCCCGGATAGTTATAGACATCAAGTTCATTATCAGGAATGGGCATTCGAGGTGGTCCTTCCACTATTGCTTAGCTTGTCTTGTTCCTGATTTTAGAGGAATTGCTTTGAGTTTCTCTCCATTTAGTTTGATGTTAGCTGTTGGTTTACTGAATATTGCTTTTATTATATTCAGGTACGTTCCTGTTATCCCTGATCTCTCTAGGACCTTTATCATGAAGGGGTGCTGGATTTTGTCAAAGGCTTTTTCAGCATCTAGTGAGATGATCATGTGGTTTTTCTTTCGCAGATTGTTAATATGGTGGATTACATTGATAGATTTTCTAATGTTGAACCATCCCTGCATTCCTGGAATGAAGCCTACTTGATCATGGTGGATGATTTTTCTGATGTGTTCTTGAATCCGGTTTGCAAGTATTTTATTGAGTATTTTTGCATCAATGTTCATGAGGGAAATTGGTCTATAGTTCTCTTTCTTAGTTGTGTCTTTGTGTGGCTTGGGTATCAAGGTAATTGTAGCCTCGTAGAAAGAGTTTGGCAGTGAGCCTCCTGCTTCTATTGTGTGGAATACTTTGAGGAGTATTGGAATGAGCTCTTCTTTGAATTTCTGGTAGAATTCTGCACTGAAGCCATCTGGGCCTGGGCTTTTTTTGTTTGGGAGGCTTTTGATGACTGCTTCTATTTCATTAGGGGTTATAGGTCTGTTTAGATTGTTTATCTGTTCTTGATTTAGTTTTGGCAAGTGATATCTATCCAGGAAATTGTCCATTTCCTTTAAATTTTCAAATTTTGTGGAGTACAGATTTTCAAAGTATGCCCTGATGATTCTCTTGATTTCCTCAGAGTCCGTTGTTATGTCCCCTTTTTCATCCCTGATTTTGTTAATTAGCATGTTCTCTCTCTGTCTTTGGTTAGTTTGGACAGAGGTTTGCTATTTTGTTGATTTTCTCAAAGAACCAACTCTTTGTTTCATTGATTCTTCTCAGTGTTTTCCTGGTTTCTACTTGATTGATTTCAGCCCTCAATTTGATTATTTCCTGGCATCTGCTCCTCCTGGGGAGTTTTCTTCTTTTTGTTCTAGAACATTCAGCTGTGCTATTAATTCTCTAGTATGACTGTTCTCCAGTTTTTTCATGTAGGCACTTAGTGCTATAAACTTTCCTCTCAGCACTGCTTTCAAAGTGTCCCATAAGTTTGTGTATGTTGTGTCTTCATTCTCATTGAAATCGAGGAAGTCTTTAATTTCTTTTTTTATTTGTTCCTTTACCCAGGGATGGTGCAATTGTGCATTGTTCAATCTCCATGAGTTTGCAGGGTTTCTGCGATTTGTGTTATTGTTGAATTCTAATGTTAATGCATGGTGGTCTGATAAGATGCAGGGGTTATTCCAATTTTTTGTATCTGTGGAGATTTGCTATGTTTCCTATTATGTGGTCAATTTTAGAGAAGGTTCCATGTGGTGCCGAGAAGAAGGTATATCCCTTTGTATTTGGGTGGAGTGTTCTATAGATGTCTGTTAAACCCAGTTGGGTCATAACTTCTATTAATTCTTTTGTTTCTTTGTTAAGTTTCTGTCTGGAGGTCCTGTCTAGCGGTGAGAGCGGAGTGTTGAAGTCTCCTACTATTAGTGTGTGAGATTTTATGTGCATTTTGAGCTTTAGTAAAGTTTCTTTCACGAATGTAGGTGCCTTTGTATTTGGGGCGTAGATGTTTAAAATCGAGACTTCGTCTTGATGTATTTTTCCTTTGATGAATATGAAGTGCCCTTCTTCATCTCTTTTGATTGATTTTAATTTGAAGTCTAATTTGTTAGATATTAGGATTGCTACGCCCGCTTGTTTCTTGGGGCCGTTTGATTGGAAGATCTTTTCCCAGCCCTTTACTCTGAGATAACATCTGTATTTGGTGTTGAGATGTGTTTCTTGTATGCAGCAGAAGGAAGGGTTCTGTGTTCGTATCCATTCTGCTAGTCTGTGTCTTTTTATAGGCAAGTTGATGCCATTGACATTGAGGGATATTAATGACCATTGATTGGTGATCCTTGTTTGTGCTTGATTTATTGTTAGTGAAGTTATTTTGTGTAGTTTCTCCTCCCTTTTTCTTTTGGTGTTTTGTAAAGTATGATTATATATTGCCTGTGTCTTTGTGAATGTAGTTATCTTCCTTGGCTCTAGGTTTTCCTTCTAGCATTTTCTGTAGAGCTGGATTCATGGATACCTATTGTTTAAATCTTGCTTTGTAATGGAATATTTTGTTTTCTCCATCTATGATAATTGAGAACTTTGCTGGATATAGTAGTCTGGGCTGGCATCCTTGTTCCCTTAGCGTTTGTAGGACATCTGACCAGGATCTTCTGGCTTTCATCGTTTCCATTGAGAAGTCAGGTGTAATTCGGATAGGTCTGCCTTTGTATGTTACTTGGCCTTTTTCTTTAGCTGCTCTTAATATTTTCTCTTTACTCTGTAGGTTTGATGTTTTGATTATTATATGGCGAGGTGACTTCTTTTTCTGGTCAAGCCTATTTGGTGTTCTGTAAGATTCTTGTACTTTCATAGGCATATCTTGCTTTAGGTTAGGGAAGTTTTCTTCTATGATTTTGTTGAATATGTTTTCTGTACCTTTAAGTTGAAGTTCTTCACCTTCTTCTATACCTATTATTCTCAGGTTTGGGTTCTTCATGGTGTCCCATATTTCCTGGATATTTTGTGTTAAGGATTTGTTGGTTTTGAGATTTTCTTTGGTTGACGACTCTATATACTCTAATGAGTCTTCAACCCCCTGAGATTCTCTCTTCTATCTCTTGTATTCTATTGGTGATACTTGCATCTGTAGTTCCAGACCGTTTACCAAGCTTTTCTATTTCCAGCATCCCTTCATTCTGTGTTTTCTTTATCGTTTCTATTTCAGCTTTCAATCCTTCAACTGTTTGAGCTGTTTCCTTAGTTTTCTTGGTTGTTTTTTCTTGGTGCTCTTTAGATTCTTTGAGAGATTTGTTTATTTCTTGAATTTTTCCCCCATTTCATGGATTTTTTTGTTTTTTCTTCTAATTCTTTAAGGGATTTCCTCGTTTCTTCTTTGAGGGTCTCCATCATCTTCATGAAATAATTTTTAAGGTCTGTCTCCTCTTCTTCATCTATGTAGTGCTTTTAGCGTCTTGCTGCGTGTTGGATCCCTGGATTCTGGTGGGGTCATGTTGGTGGTTCTATTGCTGAGTGATCTCTTATTCTGTCTTCTTCCCATCTCTTCTTCCAGTGGGTGCTGGTGGGGTCTTTCTGTCTCCACTGGCCTCCTTCCTTACTGCATCTGAAGCTGGGGGTGCTGAAGCTGGACTCCCTGGGGTTGGGGTCTTGGAGGGGCTGATGTCTTTCCTGTGTGGGCAGCTCTTCTGGAAGCCGGGAGCGGCCCCGAAGATGGAGGGGATGGGTGATGGGAGGGTGGTCCCCGCTGGAGACCCAATCTCACCTGAAGCTGGGCTCCCTGGGGTTGGGGTCATGGAGGGGCTGATCTCTTTCCTGTGTGGGTGGCTCTTCTGGAAGCCGGGAGCGGCCCTGAAGATCGAGGGGATGGGTGATGGGGGGCGGTCCTCCCACAGGAGACCCAATCTCACTTGAACCTGGACTCCCTGGTGTTGGGGTCTTGGAGGAGCTGATCACTTTCCTGTGTGGGCAGCTCTTCTGGAAGCTGGGAGCAGCCCCGAAGATGGAGGGGGATAGGTAATGGGAGGGCAGTCCCCGCTGGAGACCCAATCTCACCTGAAGATGGGCTCCCTGGGGTTGGGGTCTTGGAGGGGCTGATGTCTGTCCTGTGTGGGCGGCTCTTCTGGAAGCCAGGAGTGGCCCCGAAGATGGAGGGGGATGGGTGATGGGAGGGCAGTCCCAGCTGGAGACCCAATCTCACCTGAAGATGGGCTCCCTGGGGTTGGGGTCTTGGAGGGGCTGATGTCTGTCCTGTGTGGGCGGGTCTTCTGGATGCAGGGAGCAACCCAGAAGATCGCGGGGGATGGGTGATGGGCGGGCAGTCCTCCCCGCAGGAGACCCAATCTCACCTGAAGCTGGACTCCCTGGGGTTTGGGAGAGAGGAGTGATGAGCAAATTGGCAAAGAATGGGCTGGCAAAACCAGCAGAGACAGCTGATCAGAACAGGGGAGTGCTCTTGGACCCCAGACTGACAGTGGGGAGGCCAGCATGGGACTGATCTGGACCCCCAAATGTGAGTGTCAGTGAGAAGGCCTGGGCAACCTATGGGGCCCTGAGCTTTGGATCAGTGTCTATCCCTGGTATACAAACTGTCTTCATGTGCCTATAGCACAAAGAGAGATGCTCTGTCAGCCTGGACTCTTAGTGGAGTGCCTTGACCCTACCAAGAGTAAAATGACAGACTCTAGATATCCCCTATGTGGAAAGATTTGGCAATAGGGTGGGGGGAAGGGAGTGCGGGAAGAGGGGAGGGAGAGGGAACTGGGATTGACATGTAAAACAAGCTATTTAAAATTAAATTAAAAAATGATAAAAAAAGAAATAGAAGCAGTCACAAAAAGTATTCCAATAAATAAAAGTCCAGGGCCAGGAGGTTTCAGTGCAGTATTCTACCAACATTGAAGAAAAAGCTAATACCAATACACTTCAAATTGATCCACACAATAGAAGCAGAAGGATCACTGCCAAAACCTTTTTATGATGCTACAATTACATAAGTAGCCAAACCACACAAAGACACAAACAAGACAGGGAATTACACACCAATCTCCCTCATGAATATTGATGCAAAAATACCCAATAAAATACTGGAAAATTGAATCCAATAACACATCAGAAAAATCATACACCATGATCAAGTATGCTTCAACCCAGGGATGCAGGGAAGTTTCAACATAAGAAAATCTATCAAGGTAATCCACCATATAAACAATCTGAAAAAGAAAAAAACCATGATCATCTCACTAGATGCTGAAAAATCCTTTGACAAAATCCAAAACCCCTTCATGATAAAGGTCTTGGAGAGATCAGGAATAACAGGAACATACCTAAACATAATAAAAGCAATATGTAGCAAACTAACAGCAAGCATCAAACTAAATGGAGAGAAACTAAAGGTGATTCCTCTAAAATCAGGAACAAGACAAAGATGTTTACTTTCTCCATATCTCTTCAATATTGTACTTAAAATTCTAGCTAGAGCAATAAGACAACCAAAGCAGATCAAGGGAATACGAATTGGAAAGGAAGAAGACAAACTTTCGTAATTTGCAGACTATATGATATTCTATGTAAGTTAACCAAAGAATTCTACCAGGAAACACTTATAGCTGAAAGACACCTTCAGCAAAGTGGCAGGACACAAAATTAACTAGCAAAATCAGTAGCGCTACTCTACATAGACAATAAAAGGGAAGAGAAAGAATTCAGAGAAACATCACCCTTTACAATACCCACAAACACCATAAAATATCTTGTGTAACTCTAACCAAACAGGTGAAAGACCTACATAACAAGAACTTTGAGTCTTTAAAGAAAGAAATTAAATAAGATACCAGAAAGGGAGAGAGATGGAACTGAACATGACATGGATAAAATGTTAAATAAAAATATGGGGAAAACTAAGAGAAAAAAGAAATCTATGTTCAGTTTGTTTGTATGTGTGGCATTTTTTTGTTTCAGGGAGTGGTTGTAGAGTTTGATCTGGTTTTTGTTTTTGTCCTTGTTTTATCCTACTCAAAGATTCTCTGAATAGCTCAGGAATGAATATTGGAAGCCCCGAACTGTCTCAATCTGCCTGTATTCTTTAAATGCTCTACCATCACAGAAGACAAAAAAATACATTTTGGTGGAAAACTTTAAATTTCTCAAAATTCAAGTTTTTCTCACAAACTCTGAGATTATGCATACTTTAAATACTAGGAAGTAGGACAATTAAGTAAAATACAGGGGGAAATATTGAACAGAATTTCTAAGAATTTCATCACTACTTCACATAAAACTATAGAACTCTGTTTTGATGGACAAAATAATTTCAGTAAATATGGAGAATATACATGCAAGTTATAGTGTTACAAAAAGCATAGGAGATTTACAAACAAACCTAAAGAGCTCCAGCCACAGAAACCTCTGTTTTCCACTTTCCATGACTAATCCATTTAAGGATAAATCAAAATGAGATTTGCAGTTGTAGGAAAAAATAAATTATGATATAATGTGAGTCCATGAGTGTGTAGGGTTGATTAAGAATTTTGGAGGTGAACTATAATGTGACAGAATGTTAGATCATAACTGTTGCCAGGCCACCCAGATGGAATTCTGACTTCTAAGATCATGGGACCAAGAGGCATAGAGCAGCTGAGATGAAGTGTTATCTTTGGATATTTAACCCTCTTAAGTTAAGTGTCATGTACATTCTTTATTGACAGCATATGTAGATAGTGATTCTCTTAATGAGGCCATGAGGAGTGTGTGGGGGGAGTAAGAGCTGGGAAGAAGAGAGGGGGAGAAGAGGAGGAGAGAGTAGGTCATGGGGGAACAGGACGGTTGAGTGGGGGTAGAATAGGGGAAGAACAGGATGATAAATACCATAACATTGGGGAAGTCATAGGTTTGAAGAGAGATCTGGCACCAGTGAGAACTCTAGTGATCTAAATGGATGACACCAACTGGCTAGCTAAGCCATAGTGGAGAGACCACCTCGAATGCCCATTACTGATAATGAACTCGATGTCGATATCCATCCTGGAGCCTTCATCCAGTGACTGATGGAAGCAGAGGAAAACACCCACAGTTAAACACTGAACTGAACCATAGGAACCCAGTGACACAGAGAGAGGAGTGGTGAGCAAATTGACAAAGAATGGGTTGGCAAAACCAGCAGAGACAGCTGATCTGAACAGGGGAGATCACTTGGAACGAAATGACAGACTCTAGATATCCCCCAAGGAGGGCTTTACCCTCCCTGGGGAATGGAGTGGGGGGCTGAGGGGGATGGTGGGGGGAGTGGGTGTGGAGGGGAGGGAGAGGGAGCTGGGACTGACATGGGAAGCAAGCTTGTTCCTAATTTAAATATATAATAAAAGTGTAAAAAATAAAAATAAAATGAAAAAATAAAAAAGAGCCAAGTCCTTGAATTCTCCAAAGCCTTTGAGGCACTGTAGCATTGCTTAATCTCTTTGTGTTATAGAAGTTGTTAAGTTTTATGAAAACTATCACTCATCAAATTCCACAGGTTCTCAGCTATAACCTCCCTAAAAATTAGTCAGACTTTATCTTGTAAAGATAATAAAAGAGTGTTTTCCAAGAAAAATGTCAAACATGTACCAGTGTAAACCACAGTATAATAAACCCCCATGTACTCATCAAAGCCTAATCTGTTCTTCAAAGAGGCCCAGTCTTTCTTCATTCCCCATCCTGTCTAATTTTGAAGCAAACCCTTTATTTCATACCACGTACAGACATTTATTATCTCCTGAAGCTGTACCTCTAAAGCTACGACTAAAAACATCACCACCATATCAAAGTCACACCTAAAAACTTGACTTTAGGACTAGTTAATTGCAGTGTGTGGTATTTTTTATTTGCAATTTCTTAAAAAAGATTTTTTTAGTGTTTTTCGTGTGTATGAGTGTTTTGCTAGCATGTATGTCTGTGTATCTGGTGCCTCCAGAGGTCAGAAGAGGGTATTGAAATAGACAGTTGTGAGCTACTATGTGAGTGCTGGGAAAAGAATCTGGGTCCTCTGCAAAAAAACCGAGTGCTCTTAACAGCTGAGCCATCTTTTCAGCTCACATTTTTAATAATAAAATTTATTTAACAAATTTAAGTGTCTAAAATTTATCAAGCAGAGAAAGAATATTTATAGATCATCTATCTCAGGCACTCCAAGGTTCTATACACATTATCAAACAAGTAAAAAAGCATTCCCTGGCCTTACATCAATACAGTTCAAGAGAAAAGACACAAGTGAAATAACATGAGTAAATATCTTCTGACCAAACAGCGACCTCAGCAGCCCCAGGAAAACATAGTGCACAGGCAGTCCTTAACAGTGGCTGCTGAAAAGCAGCTCCTTGATGGAAACCTGGAAGAGGTATAGACATGTAAACTTATCAGCTGAGTGTGAAGGGAGATGAGGAGCAGAGTAGGAAATGCAATCTGGGAAGGAACAGGTTGGGAATATGAATCTGCACAAAGTAACAACTTAAGTACTGGAACCTGGTGGGTTACAGCCAGTTGAGTTTTCCTGATACAGCATTTATTTTAAATGAATGATGTGGATGGAACCTGTTGTTCAAACTCCAAGTCCTCAGTTAACCAGTATCTGGCCTGTTCTACCCTGGGACTATTGGCATAGTGTCCATCTAGCTAAGCCCACTTGCTGTACAGCTTCTAACACCAGGAGTATACAACAGAAAGACATGCAGATTTGGCAAATGTGAACTCAGTCCCATTTTATAAAAAAGGAAATGGTTAAAAAATGATGGCAAGTCAAAATTTAGAACATCCTGAAATGTTCACTGTTTAAGAAAGAACCAAAACTACAATCCTGACCAATGAATACAAATTGGTATCTAAGCATTAGAAGTTAGTCATCCTTTCCTGATCTAGACATATTTCATATTTGGACTAAGTGGTTTAGACCTAACACGGCCTGATGAGCCACCGACTACAGCAACATAACTCTACAGTTGAGCTGCCTCAAACAAACCACAATGTTATTTCTGCCATGCTCAGTGACACTGGGTTGGTATCCTTACCTTTCACCACATCAGCTACATTGCAGGTGGGATCGATACTCCCTATGTGCTTAGGATGAGCAGGATTAGTGTCACCACCAAACAGAAGTGCTAAATGAACACAGAAAGACAAGGAAGGAGATTGAAACACAGCAAGCTGCGATGGTTGAGCACAGAAATAAATTTCTAATTGTCAAAAGGATCTTTTGTTTTAAGAATCATTTCAGCATCCACAATGATTTAAAGTAATGAAATGCAGTTTATGGGTGAGCAAATACAATAGCCAAAAGCGGGAAGGATATACTTTAGGTCCCATCAGTTGCAGTCAGTAGATCCTAAAGCAGTGACACCTCAGGTGCCCAATCTTTGCTCCCTCAGTGGATGGAAACTAGATCAGACATTTCCATGCTTGGCAGGTTATCTCCCTGCTCAAGACTACAGCAGTCATTTATTCCAATCACTAAATATTCACATGCAGTTTGGGCCATTTGTGAAGAACCTTCACAGGCAACACTGCAAATGCCCCCATCATGGAGGTTCTTTTCCAATTCTGTGTATACAAACAATATTTGTTCAAATATTTGCAAAAAAGTACTCCATTTTACTGCACACAATACTTGCAAACTTTTATTCCTAAATAAAAACCTAAAGAATCTAAAAAGAAAAAGGCAACTCAAGCCAAATTTTTATTAGTATACTTTATATTAAATCAACACTTGGAAAGTTGCCACAATCTCAGCAGATTAGCTTTTTGGTATTTAGGTTCCCCCCTTTTTTCTATAAATTTGTTCTCTAAAAATTACATGAATACATACTTAAAAGTTCTATAACATTTGTTTATCTAAATAAATCAAATGATTTTTAAAAAATGAACCAAAAAGTGAGTAAAACAAACAAAACATGCTTTGTCCATTCTCTGCTTTAGCAAGGATGACTCTAAATATATGGATCCTTTTTCTTAGAATTAAAAAACAATCAACCAAGGTGTCAACACTAGAAATCAGTCAAGAAGTTCTTTATGTTGAAAAGAATTTTAGATTTTTTCCTCATCTATCACCATGAGGAACAGACTAAATTCTCAATGTGGCATCGTGGACTGATAATCTTGCTTCCTCAAATTTTCCTATTACTGTGGAATAAAGGGAATTGCTTATATATCCAATATGCCAATTCATCATTCCCAGTTTTGATGTTTTTAAAACTAAAAAAGAAAATGCTCCCAGGTATATTAAATCATTGAAAAATTGATGTGGCTGCCATTAAAACCAGCTCCTTATCTCCACAGAAATAAGCAGCAGAGCCCTTGAAAGCCAGGCAGTGGTCCTGCCTCTATTGTCTTCCAGAGACAGCTTTGAATCAAGAATATTGATTAACAGATTTTTATAATAGGAAGGGTTCACTTAAGAAAAATTGAGCTAGAAATGAAATTTCTACAACCAGAAGTCTAAATTAAAAGTGAAGCAAGGGGAAAACTTTTCAGAAAAATCAATATGGTTAGCTTTTTAAAACAGGACCCAGCATAACCCAACTTACTGTGTTGGTTAATAAGCATGCAGAAAGAAATGCGGTTGGTATAAAAATGATCCAGGAAATATTGGATGTTACTGCTAACAAATGGATCAAACCCAAACTTTTCCTTGTATTCAATCATGCCTTGGGCCATTGTAGGAACAACATCATTGTGTCTGTTTCTGATATTAATCAGAACATGGAGAAAGCTGTGTAGGAAGGAAACAAAATGCGGTAAGTCTATTTCATAGGCGGAAACACACTTCCCACCTCTGTCTACTTATCTACTGACACTCTTTATAACTATAAACATTACTTTTACTAGGTAGCAAAAGGAAGTAGTCATAAACATTAAAACCTAACCCAAGCTTTGGTTTGAAACTTACTACCAAAAATTCTTTCAGAGATACACAAAATAGTAAAAAGTTCTAGTAAAGTCAAAGCCAGGCGGTGGTAGTGCATGCCTTTAACCCCAGCACTTGGGAGGCAGAGGCAGGTGGATCTCTGTGAGTTCCAGCCTGGTCTACAGAGCTAGTTCCAGGGCAGCCAGGACTATTACACAGAGAAACCCTATATTGAAAAATAAAAAGTTCAAATAAATTTTTAGAAATGCACTTACATTTTGGAGTTCTATAACTTTTTTTGACCAAAGAATTACAGAACATATCAATGTTTCTCCTGACGACCCAAGGACAGTCCTGGCAGAGTCTCTAAGGACTTACAAATGGGGTCCTAAAGCAAGAGCTTCTTCTCTGAATACTGAATGCCAAAGTTTTTATAAGCAAAAATTTGAAATAATCTACTTCCAGCAGTAAAACATGATGAAATGTATATATAAAAAAAACCTCATTGAAAACATCCGGGCAGTGGTGGTATACATCTTTAGTCCCAACACTCGGGAGGCAGAGGCAGGCAGATCTCTGTGAGTTCCTGGCCAGCCTGGTCTACAAGAGCGAGTGCCAGAACAGCTAGGGCTACATAGAGAAACCCTGTCTCAGAAAAACAAAAAGAAAGAAAGAAAATGAAAAAATCTCAATGAAAATAAACTTACTTGCTGGGAGTAGTGGCACATACCCACAGTTCTGAATACTCAGGAGGCAGAAGCAAGAGGGTACTTGAGCCAAGGGGTTTAAAACTAGCCTGGACAATACACAGAAGACACTCATCTTGAAACAAAACACACAAATCATTTTCAAGTATTCTGGCACATTATTGAAAAGATGTATAGTGAAGGGCTGAAGAGATGGCCCAGTGGTCAAGAGCACACTGGCTGATCTTCCAGAGGAACCAGTTTGCACATTGTGGTGGCTTGAATAAAAATGCCATGCAAAGACTCATGTTTGAATGCTTAGGGAATAGCGCTATTAGAAGGCGTGGCCTTGTTGGAGGAAGCGTGTCACTGGACATAGGCTTTGGGGTTTCAGATGTTCAAATCAGGCCTAGTGTCTCTCTCTTCCTGCTGCCTGCTGATCAGATGTAGAACTCTCAGTTCCGTCTCCAGCACCATGTCTGCTGGCACACTGCCATACTTCCTCCCATGACAATCATGGACTAAACCTCTGAAACTCTAAGCAAATCTCAATTACATCTTTTCCTTTATAAGAGTTGCTGTGCCGGGCGGTGGTGGTGCACACCTTTAATCCCAGCACTTGGGAGGCAGAGGCAGGCGGATCTCTGTGAGGTTCGAGGCCGGGCTGGACCGATAGCCTCTGAAACAATATAGAGAAACCCTGTCTCGTAAAAACCAAAAAAAAAAAGTTGCTGCAATCTGAGTGTTTCTTCACACCAACAGAACGTTAACTAAGACACACACGGTGGCTCACAACCCTTTTCAAGTCCAGTCGCAGGGCAGCTGACACCCTCTTCTGGATTCCCTGGATGCCAGTCACACATGTGGTACACATTTTGTAGACAAAACACCAATACACATAAAATTAAAAAATGTAAAAACATGCATAGAAAAATGTGCAATACAGTGACTTTAAGAACAGGAAAAGAGTTGAGCATTGGTGGCACATGTCTTTAATCCCAGCACTCAGGAGGCAGAGGCAGGCGATCTCTGTGAGTTCGACACCAGCCTGGTCTACAGAGTGAGTACCAGGACAGCCTCCAAAGCAATACAGAGAAATCCTGTCTTGAAATTCAAAAAGAAAAAAAAAACAGAAAAATTAAGTCAAGCAATTAAACCAAATAAAATTATGGATCCAGGCTCAGAGGTTAAGCAGCTGTTTACCAAAATTTAGCATATTAAGAATATAGCAATGTGGGGTCTGGAGAGATGGCTCAGCAGGTAAGAGAACTGATGGCTCTTCCAGAGGACCCAAACTCAATTTCCCAGCACCCACATGGCAGCTCACAACTGTCTGTGGCTCTAGTTCCACACAGACTCACATACAGGAAAAAACACCAATGCACATGGAGTAAGAATGAATTTTAAAAAGAATGCAGCAATGCAAGTTAGTAAGGAAATGATTAAACTGATTAGACCACAGGTCCAATCATATAGCACTTTCAAGCTTAAGCCCCAATTAAATGAAAAACCTTAGAGTGAGACTGGGGAGATGGCTTAAGGGTAAAGTGATGAGGGTCTACACCCTCATAAAGACAGGTGTAGCAGCGCATCTCAGTAAGCCAGAGCCAGAGGAGTGGAGGTCCTGGGGGATCGCTGGCCAGCCAGTCTAGTCCAAACATCAAGTCCCCTGTTGAGTGAGGGAGCCTGTCTGAAAAAATTAGGTGAGAGCAATCAAGGAAGACTCTTGATGCCAACCCCTGACCTCCACATGAAAATGCACACATATATGTACACATGTATACACATAAACCACACACACAATACTTTCTTTTTAAAAATGAAAATGATAGTGAAATCACAGAAACAATAAAAGAAGATCAGCTGAATTAAATACGCAACTTGGAAATAAAGAAGGTTATTCTAAGCTTATTAGCAAGGGCAGAAGCACAACACAAAGAAACAAAGATGACTGCAGAATTTCCGAAGCACACATAGGAATAAAAGAAGCTAAAAGAGTCCTTATACTTAGTGGAGATGAACATCCTATTGAGAAACTAAGAAAAGGATCTAATATTCGTGGGGAAATCTATGAAAAAGCAAGCACAAATGTCAATCAATTTAGTAGCAAAAAAGTGAAGTAACCTAAAACAATGTGAAACTGTTCTTTTTTTATTTGGATGACAAATAATAACCAGTGGAGGTTGTATGTGGGCGCTAAATAGAACATTTGCTAAGGGCAACTTAACCAAATATATCTAAGTCCAAAGAAGGTAATTCCACTTCTAGGATCAATGCTGCAGAAGCAACTGAACAAGGTGAACAGCTGTTTTTAAAAACTGCTTTCAAATACATACATGCATACACCATACATAAAGAACAAGGGGTGGAGACATGAGAGAAAGAAAAAAATCTATTTTTAGAGCACTGTTTGAGCCAGCAAGATAGCTCAGTGGATATATGCCCTTGCTGTATAAGCCTGGTGACTTGAGTTTGGATCCCTGGAACCCATGGAAAGGGAAGGCAAAGACCAACACCCAAGGCTATCCTCTGATCTACACACACACAACATGACAAATACCTATACACATGTACCATATACACATACATACATATATACATATGAATAAGTATTTTTAAAAACTACAAATGAGTCTAAAATTCAACACTAGTGGAGAAAATTGCATAACCTATCTGTAGAAGAATTAATAATATATGCCAGGCAGTGGTGGCATATGTCTTTAATCCCAGGACTCAGGAGGAAGAGGCAGGCAGATCTCTGTCAATTCAAGGCCAGCCTGGTCTACAGAGTGAGTGCCTGGACAGTCAAGGCTACAAAGAAAAAATTGTCTCAAAAAGCGTGTGTGTGTGTGTGTGTGTGTGTGTGTGTGTGTGTGTGCATAAGTAAGTGCTGGCTACGTGCTACATAACATTTCAACAACAGACTCTGTTCACAACAGTGTCCTCCAAAGATTATGCCCCCTGGTAAGGCTACAGTCCTCTTAAGTTAGTATAAGTATACTCCATAGTGTTCACACAAACAAATTTTCCTCATGAAGCATTTCTCTAAAGGTATCTGTCATTAAGTGATATATGACTGTATTGTGAAACTATTAATAATGGCCAAGAACTATTGTAGACACTTATTTTTGTAAAAATTGTTGTGTAGTAGTGGCACATGTTTTTATACCAGCACTCTGGAGGCAGAAGCAGGTGGATCTCTGTGAGTTTAAGGCCAGCCTGGTCTACAGAATGAGTTCCAGGACAGCTAGGGCTACACAGAGAAATTCCATCTCAAAAACAAACAAACAAACAAACTAAGCCGGCGGTGGTGCATGCCTTTAATCCCAGCACTCCAGAGGCAGAGGCAGAGACAGACGGATCTGGGTGAATTCGAGACCAGCCTGGTCTACAAGAGCTAGTTCCAGGACAGACTCAAAAGCCACAGAGAAACTCTGTCTTGAAAAACCAAAAAAAAAAGAACTAAACAAACAAAAACAATAGACTTCACACTCATGCAATATGAATGCTTAGGGTAGAAGGGTAGAAGAAATGATGCAGCTAACATCTTTAGTCCTAGCACTCAGGAGGCATAGAAAGGCAGATCTCTGAGTGCAAAACCAGCCTGAACCACACAGTGAGGCCCTGTCTCAAAAAACAAAACAAAACAAAAAGCCCAAGTTCACAATTATTCACAAGAAATATTACAATGGATAATTTTTCTTAATATACCTCTTTCCAATGTATCTATTTATAAATTAAAATAAAACAATTCATTATAGTGCAGAAACATCTTTACTTGAAGGGAAGAGGCTTACTTTAATGGATTAATTCTCAGAATACCTCCCTATCCTCCCAGGCTTTTCTATCTCCTTCATGATGATCAATGTGATTTACATAGATGACCCCCCCAGGTAGTGGGCCCATGTAACTTCTCTCTGAACAGGACACTATCTCACCTTTCACTTCTTCCTTTACTAACATTGAACTTTTCATATTTCACAGATCCATCACAGAAAATACAACTAAACCTTCTCCTGGCTAGAACTAGCTGTTTTGGCAGTGCGGTACAATGAAAGAACCAGTATACTAAGGAAAAGGAACCACAACTTATAGGTGCTCTCCTATGCAGTGTCACATCCTGGAGAACATGCTTCTAAACTTCTGAACTCCATATTTCCTTGTTTGTGAATTCGAGACCTGGTGGAAAAAAATGTTCCAAGGTTGTTTGTGTAGTATAGCGTTTCCCTAGTTCTTTTCATGGAACAGTCCAAGTCAAGTGTCTGTCTTACAATTATATGGATTAAGTCTATACTTACAATAAAAGAAAGTTCTCAGCACAACAGATTACCATGAGCATTCACTGTATATACCCAAAACAGGAAGAAATTATGGTGGAGATACTTAATTTCTCTTGAGGGAAAACCCCTACTCACAGCTATGGTTTGCTGGAAAACAGAAATACTTTCCAGTAACATGAGAATTCAGTAGTCTTTGTGCATAGTGACATCAACAGAATTTAGGTTTTGTATAAATACACACACACACACACACACACACACACACACACACATTCACTTACTTTTATGCTTCTCCAAAACAAAATCACTACAGTTTCCTGAGACGTACTCTTAGTACCCCATTATGAAGTATGTTTTAAATCAATGGATTAGGTAGATAATTCATGTATACTTCATGGATATAAGGACGCTATTGCATTCTTTAAACTACCACTAGATGGAACATTCACTACAATGCTTCTATTAAGCTGGTGTCCACTTCACCCTGACTAAATATATTAAGAATTATGTCATAGAATTATGTCATAAAGTATTAACTAAAGTTTTATTATTCTTTGTATACTGTGCCAAATTAATGAAACAAATCCAATAATGTCATCACCCCCAACAAAATTAAAACGTTTGTGTGAATTCTAGTTTTCTGTGTTCTCGGATGTATGTGTAGTATGTGTGGGTGTATGCATGCTAGAATGTGAGTACACAAATTCTCATGCACATACATGTTGAGGGTCAGGTTAGGTCAGTTGTCTACCTTATTTGTCAAAACAGGGCCTCTCACTTGTGCAGGTATGTTAGGTACTAACAAGTGAGCCATCTCCCCAGCCCTGAATTACAATTCTTGCGTCCCAAAGCACGAGTTCCATTAATTGAAATATTCTTTTGCCTAGATAGTTTTACTTTCAGGTAAACTGCACCATACTTACTTATCTAAAACCCGTGGATCTTCTGGGCTCTTGTTTTCATATTCTAAAAGTTCAAGGAAGCTCTGCATGTACCTAAAACAGAAGAGTCACCACATTAGCTGCCTGTCTACCATCCTTTCCCTTTTCATAAGAGTACCCCATGTTTTCACCCAAGCTTTACCCCATCCCATACACAGCTCAAGTGTGTCGGGCTAATTTGATCCCTCCAAAGCATGTAAGCAGCTCCATTTTTCTCTGGGAGATCTTTTTCTCTTGTCAGTAATGACTCATCAGTCCCAAGTTCCTATGAATTGTGTGCATCCCTGAACACAGAGACTGATTCAGGAATAGGCCTCATGCCTCGAGTCAGGCTGAAAGAAGTACACAGAAGACTTGCTGGAGGTCTCTGAGAAAGAAACTGACTTCTCTTGTTAAGTGTGCCATATGAACAGAAAATCTGTAATGCTAAAGGCAGTGTGCCACCTGGAGGGAAGCTCACCTGAAAACAAAGCCAACACTATAAAACCATAGCTTTGATAGCTTCATGGTCTCTGATTCAAACTAACAGGAAATGTTCATCCTATGACTGGCCTTTCTAGTTGTACAAGCAAGGTTCAGCTGCATCATCTGCTATTACAAATGCATCCTAACTAATATTCCAAGTGTACTGTTTGCTTACTCAAAAAGTACATTTATTTATTTATTTTTATTTTATGTACACTGATGTTTTGCCTGCATGTATGTCTGTGTGAGGGTGTCAGATCTTCAAATTACTGACAGCTGTGAGCTACCATGTGGGTGCTGGGTAAATTAGGTCCTTTGGAGAACAGCCAATGCTCTTAATCATGGAGCCAACTCTCCAGAAACTCATAATTTTTTTGAGACAAGATCTCCCTATGTAGCCTTGGCTGACATAGAACACAACATGTAGTCCAGGATGACTTTGAATTCATAGAAATCCACCTGCTACTGCCTCCTGAATTCAGGGATTAAAGGCATGCACCACCACACCTGGCAAAAAGAACCTAACATTTTAAGAAATGCCATTTTGATCCTGAAGTATACAGCAAGAATACAAAAAGGTTCCTTCTCAGAGTAAAATTAACTTCATCAATATGTATTAGAGAAATACATGTTAGGTCAGAAAAAGATTCTGGATTGATCATGATACTTCTCAAAAAGGGTCAATATAAGATAAAATGTGAAAAAAGAAAAAATGTGTACGTTATAATTCTTGAGGCTTAATAACCTGTGCCACACATGAGCAAAGTTGGGCTGGCCTCTAGTCCTTTCCAAAGGGAGCAATCCTCTAAAGAGTAAAGCTATACATGTAAACGAAGCCACCATTATACTAAGATTCCCAGTGTGAAAAGAGAGCAGAAAGACTACAGGGAGCAGTGGCATAGTCACTGTCCCACATACAGCACACCTATAAAGCAAATGACAGTAACACAAATATATGATCCTAAACTACATTCTTAAATCAAGACAGAATTTTTAAAAAACAGGAGCACTATTAAGACAATTAGTAAAATTATAACAAGTGTTACCTATTAGGAAGTATTATCAGTGATAAACAAGAGTTATCTACAGAGGGGCTGGAGAGATGGCTCAGTGGTTAAGAGCACTGGGTCCTCTTCCAAAGGACCTGGGTTCAATTCCCAGCAACCACATGGCAACTCACAACTGTCTGTAACTCCAGTTCCAGGGGATCTGACACCTTCACACCAATGCACCTAAAATAAAGTTAAATACATTATATAAAAAAGAATGGGAGTCATTAGTTCTTATTTTTTCTTTTAGTGATAACTGTTCTTTTCTTTTGGTTTTCGAGACAGAGTTTCTCTGTGTAGCTTTGGAACCTATCCTGGCACTCGCTCTGTAGACCAGGCTGGCCTTGAACTCACAGAGATCCACCTGCCTCTGCCTCCAGAGTGCTGGGATTAAAGGTGTGCGCCACCACTGCCTGGTTAGCAAGGGTGTTTTTCTTTTAGAGATTGTATTTATTATGTATATAGTGTTCTGTCTGTATCCCTGCAGGCCAGAAGAGGGCACCAGATCTCATTATAGATGGTTGTGAGCCACCATGTGGTTTCTAGGAATTGAACTCAGGACCTCTGGAAGAGCAGACAGCATTCTTAACCTCTGAGCCATCTCTCCAGCCCAGTAAGGGAGCTTTTAAAGAAAAAAAATGATCACATCAAATCTTTGAAAACAGTAACTGTGGGTTCTAAGGATTAAAAATAAGGGTGGAATTTATTGGAGGTTGAACAGTTACTGGCAAGATGGCCTTACAGAAGAACTTTCTTTGTAAGGCTGGAGTGACCTTTGTACAAGCTTGTAGACCCAGACTCTTGTGCTAGTCACTAACAGGCAACCATGCAAAGGAAATCCTCCTTAGTAACTCCCTGACAACTTTCACATTTCTTTCATGCATGTGTATGTCATATAATATACACACATACATGTATACATGTATTAATATTTCTCTTCCCCTTCAAGGTGGGAAAGAGAACATGAATTATAAAAGAGAAGGTTCCTAACCTTTCAAACTTACAGAGTGGCAGGAGTATCTTTTGTTAGTTAAAAGCAGCATCTATTGCTCGCATTTGAGTTATTCTAATGATGTCACTTAGGGTGGGGCCTTTACACAGTGTCATCATGATCCTGATCAAAATAACGAGCAAGTGACTGGGGAGATGGAACTTTGGGTCTAATCCCCAACCTCTCTGGAGGCATGAGGGCCTGGAATGAAACTCCATAAAAACTCCTGAATTAGGATATTCTGAAATCTTTGTGTTGAGCACCTGGAAGCACCAACAGAGCACACTCAAAGAAAGCATGGACGTTACAAAGCTTCAGCAGCATCTTGTCTGATACATATTTCTACCATTTTTGCTGGTTCTGAATTGTAGCCTTTGCAATCTACCTGTAAATATAAACAGTGCCTTCCTGAATTCTGTGACTCACTTGAGCAAATTATCAAACCTCAGAAGAGGGTCATGGAAACTCAATGTACAGTCAGTCAGTCAAAAGTATGGGCATGGCACCTGAGATGTAGTGTCAGTCCTGGAGAGCTGAGCCCCTAAACTGTGGGCTCTGTGCTGACTTCTCATACTTAGTATTAGGATTGAACAGAGTTTCTGAACACTCAGCTAATGTCTGGAGAAGCAGAGAATTGGCTAATGTTGGAAAACATTTCAGAGACAGCAATTCACTTTGTAGCTCCTGAAGTAACTGCTACATAACAATGGAAACTGCCTTATTCCTACCACCTCCTGGATCAAAGGACTTGACCTTGCCTACTTAGGATCTTCAACAGAGTGGTCCCTGACAGTGACTTCCACTTTCTACAGCAAAATTTTCAATGGTCCCTGACAGTGACTTGCACTTTCTACAGCAAAATTTCCAATGATGGTTTAGAAGCAATAAAGAAGTCTCATAAACAAATACTTGTTGTTCCTTCCTTCTAAAAAAAAAGTTGTGAGTTCAGAGCAGAATGTAACTATGGTATCAAATTCACAGTCATTCTTTCTCTGATATTTCCTGCAACCTAAAAACTGTATCCTCATAGTCAGGAGCTTTTTGCTTCTTTTCTGGACAGGGGGTCAGACATGAACTTCTAAGACCATCTAAAACTGTGGGTAGTGGAGGAAGTCCCCAGTAAATGTGTAAGTATCAGATGAAGTCCTGAATGAATACATGTTGTTGACACAAGTGTGGCCACGTCAAGGATGCCAATGCTTCAGACCCATGGAAATGGCAGTGTCATCCCCTGCTCCATGTGTGGATGTTTACAGTGTATACAGAAAATCCCCACTGAAGTTTCTTCATCCCAGATATTTACACCCTAAGACTGTTCCCCTACAGAGATCTCCTACCTAGAACAGCTAAACTTGAGCTAAACTCCTGTAAACAATAAATACAGCTCTTGATTCAGGGATGATAGTGATGCAACTCTATCAGAATGCACAGCTTACTTGATTCCAGCTTTTCTGTATGTGTGTCTATCATTTCTGCATTCCCAGTCACTAAGTTAGGTCAATCCCTAGAGCATGCAAGGCCATAGCATAAAATAGTGCCCAGAAGAACTTCCTATTTTTGACAAATGGCCATTGTATGTCCATTCTATATCAGTAGCCAGGCCACCACACTCTCTGAATTCAAGCTAGTTTCCCAGTTCCTGGGGTTTTCTTATGATGTTTTCCTGCTTCTCTGTACCATCAAGGACACCCATCAAGGAACAGTACAAGACCACAGCCAGCATTTCCTGCCCCTGCTCCTCCCGATTAGCAGCGTGTATGCCACATGGTCCCTACAGTCCTCCAGCTTTCTCCAGACACTTTCACCATGCTTTCATAGCAGAGTAGACCAAACATGCAAGCCCTGCCGAAAAACCCCCCACCTTTTCTTACAGCCGCCCGCTCAGTGATCTCACTCAGGGAGGAAAGTCAACACAAACTCCACGCCCTCTGCTAGAGAACACGTGCTTTACGATCAGACCTATAAGATCTTTCATAGGGCAGATGCAACAGCATAGCATGGAACTGATATTTTCCCATACGAGGTTCCCCTGTAAATGATTTGACTATTCAAACATTTCCTTCATGGAAGATACAAAAGAGGCAATTTCTCCCTATCCAAAGGAGAGCAAATGGGCTAGGCATGTAGCTCAATTGATGGAGTGCTTTCCTAGCACTCTATACTGCCAAAGCTGTGCTTCAATCCCCAGTAACTAGACATGGCATGGGATTCTAACACTCAGGAGGCAAGAGAATCTCAAATGCAAGGTCACCTAGGCTACAAACTGAATTCAAGGCCAGTCTGAGATACATGAAACACTGCCTCAATTTTTTTTGATGAAAGTGGATCCACTGATACCTGGCCACTGCAATGACATTCCTTTATATTATTTCCTAATTTTTTTCCAATGAAGCAACCATATCTATAACAAGAGAAAAAACCAAAAAGTTAAGACAATATCTTATGGTTTAAGATATTTTCATTAAACAGTTTTAAAATGAAACCTTTTTTTTGAAACAGGGTTTCTCTGTGTAACAGCTCTGGCTGTCCTGGAACTTGTTTTAGTAGACCAGACTGGCCTCACACTCACAGAGATCCAGCCTGCCTCTGCTTCCCAAGTGCTGGGATTATATGTGTGCACCACCAACTGGCCAGTTTTAAAATGAATAGTTAAAAGAAATCTTTTAAATGCAAGGAAAACTCAGCTATCCTGGATGACTCATTCTCAGAAAGGCAGTATCTACACTTGTGTGGAAAACGGTTCCAATGCCAAAATGCTCCAAGCATTGTTGGGTGATCACAACATTTACTTACCAACTCTGAACAAGTTATCTGGCAAAAGATTAACTTCTCTCATTGTGTTAGCCAGTAGTACAGGAAGCTCCTTGCGCAGAAACATATATGAAGTTTTTCCACATGCATTATCTCTCCTATTAAGAGATGAAAAAGTTCTATAAGATTAACCCAGAGAAACATAAAATGTTCTTGTGTTAACAGAATTACTACTGGTCAGGAAAATAAAATTAAGTAATGTAACAATTTCTAGATAAATTTTTATTCTCTGAAACAGCAAGTTTAAGAAAACCATTTAATTAGAAGATAAAAAGAGACATTTATTCCAAGAGGCAACTTTGAAAGCCATTTTTTTCTTAATACAAATATGTACCTAGTGTTAACTGGCCACAATATAAAAGTGACCTGGGATATAATGAGTTTGTTTTCAAATAAACACTGTGTAAAAATTTCCAAGTACAGAAAGAGTACAACATGTAAATCTGCTCCTGCTCATAGTGGTTTTCTGGGAGGCAACATGATTCATTCATTCTGTAAATATTCTTCCAATGTTTCTTTAGGAAACACACTGCTCTGCCATCCTGGAATCAGAATTTCTGTGATTCCACACAAAGGACTCTAAGGCACGGGACTACTATGTCTCAAAGAAATAGCTTACAATGTACTCCCAGGTGAATGATCCACTATGAAAAGTCCAAGAAGGAAAAACATATACAGAAGTTCAGTGAAGTAGCATGTGAACTCACTCCCATGTGGAATAGCAGAAATTGAGACTACAATGATGGCTTCTAGAGGTTGGGGACAACAGGGATGGAGTGAGATTTTATCAATAGTTACTAAGCTGAAGTTAGAAGAAATAAGTTCTGGTATAATGCTGTACAATATGGCTAACACTTGTGCACCATACCTTTCAAAAAACTGGAAGGATATTGAAAGTTTGTCAGGAGAAAGGATCCAATGTTAAAGGAGATAAATATGCTTAGCCCGATGTTAACATTATACATACTTCATTAATATAAATAGATCAGATATCAGATAAAGATAAAAGTAACAGGAAACACATGGTCAGAGAATATTCTGGAGCTGGTTGTGCATTCACATAAACAAGGCAGGGTGATAGAAGAGGCATCTGGTGTAGGAGGAAGTCTGATGCCGCCATTAAACATGTGACTTACTAAGTCTATGCCGCCATTAAACATGTGACTTACTAGAGGCGCATACAGATGAGGTAATAAAAGGGCGGTTTACCACACCGCTAACCACACCCACTTTAGGCAGGACTAAAGACGTATACGGCTGGACGTAAAGACGTATACGTACGTAGGCGGAACTACGTCACTAGCCAAGCCCACTTTTGGGCATGGCTAGGGGCGTTACGGGGGAAGGCATAAAAGACAGCGCACAGGAAGTCTCGCTCTCTTTTCCTGGAGTTCGGCTTCCGGTCCAGTCGCTAGCTGAGATCTGCTGGGCTTCTCGGGGTTTGGTATCTTGTGAGTAATTTTCTACATTAAATACTTAGCTTCACTTTCAGTAATTGTGTGTCGCGTATCGTTACAGCGTCCGTAAAGCCAACAGTTTGGTGTCGGAGCGGGATTGGAATCGGGACCCAGGCGGCTTCTCTCGGCCTGACCAGGCACACGTGGACTCTCCTTTCGCTAAGTTCCTCACCACTTCGCTCGGCAAGGCACGATTCCTGCCGCCAGGAACCAGCACCTTCTACCTGCCGGTAAGGTTAGGCGGAATTCCAAGGTTTCTCTCGCGGCCACGTGCTGTTTTACTGGCGGCCAGCTGACTCCGGCCACGTGCTCTTTCGCTGGCAGCCTGTTGATTTCGGCCTGAATTACTCCATTGGTAACAAACGTAACTGCTTTATACAATGTCAACAGCTAACACTATGATGCAGGATGTTAAGAATTTTCTTGTTTTTTGTATGGATGGGATTTTAGAAAGGGTTGAGGACCTACCTGAAAGGTGCTTCCTACCCATGATGGTGATTATTAGCTTCATAATCAATATAATTTTGTTAATGAAATGGCTCAAAAATAGGAATAAACTTATACAGGTCATACAGTCATCGCAGGATAGTTTTGAAATCTTAATACAAAGGATTCAGGAAATGCAAAATTCATTGCAGGAGAGTAAGAAAGGGTTGGTAGAAAATATTCAGGATATTAAAAATGATAATGTAGGTCTGACGAACAGGTTTAAAGAGACGGAACACAAAATTGAATTATTTTCAGGAAAAATGTGTTCCATAGATAGAATTGAAAAATTGGAACATAATGTGGAAACATTTAACGACAAACACGGTTCCATGTTTGATGATTTCACTAGCAAATTACAAAGACTGGAACATAAAATTGAAATGCTAGCAGAAAAGAATTGTTCCATGTCTGAGAGCAATGATAAACTAACTGATAGAATATCATTTGTAGAAGGCAGTTTACATGCTATTGAGGTACTTGCTAAGGATGAGAATATTAGAAATTTGGAATCACATGTAAATGATGAATGTAAAAAAATGAAAGATTCCATGACATCCTTAGAAAATCATTTGTCCCAAGAACTTCAAGAGCTCAGAGAAACAATGATGAATAGACTGCAGGATTTAGAAGACGCTCAATCTGATACTTCAGAATCAGAAATACAGGCAACAGGTCAGGACAGGAGTTTCCCAAAGCTTCTCAAATGCCGGAATGATTTCCCTAAGGTTGCTATGCGTTCCCCTATGGTTTTTCCAGTATCTGTATCAGAAAAACCAGCAACGAAAAAACAATCAAATGGTCCCATTGCTTATCACTGGGAGCCTATACAGATGAAGGATCTAAAAAATATTAAGGAGGCCATTGTCATGTATGGTCTTCATTCTCCCTTTGTCAGAGAGCTCCTAACCTCATGGGCTACTGTAAATAAAGTAACCCCAAAAGACTGGGCCCAATTAGCCTCTGCAGTGCTCGAAAATTCTTGCCAAATTCAATGGAGAGCTTTGTGGAGGCAAGAAGCAAAAGCAATTGAGATTCAGGAATTGCAGAACGGTCATGAAGTACCCCAAGACAAGATTCTTGGGGAGGGTCCTTACGCTGACACGCAGGTTCAATCTGCATATGACGAGCACATGTTGTCTTTGTGCCGTACAGCTGCTTTAAATGCCTTGGATAAGGTTTGTGAAACAGGAGAGATAATGCAACCCTACACCAAGGTATTACAGGGCCCAAGGGAAAGGTTCACTGAATTTTTAGAGAGATTATCCAGAGCAGTAGAGGTACAGGTAGCGAACCCAGAATCCAGGCGTCTTCTTATAGAATCTTTGGCGTATGAGAACGCGAATCCTCAATGCAGGCAGGTAATTTGGCCATTAAAAATAAGATCAGCGCCATTGGAGGAATGGGTCCTGCATACAGCGAACCTGGAATGTAAAAGTCAGGATACAGGAGCTTGGGTAGGTGAAGCTATTTCTACAGGCTTGAGGAGGCACCAGGATGCCAAATACCCTACCTGTGATGATATAGAGGCATGGGTAGGGAAGGCAATCTCAAAGAATTTAAATAGGCGTAAAGATGCAAAATGCTTTAACTGTGGTAGAATAGGACATCTTAGTAGGAACTGTAGACAACGCATTCCTAGAAATAATGCTTTTACCAGGAATGTATCAAACAGAAGGCCTAAGCCTCCTGGTCTATGCAGGAGGTGTGGGAAGGGGCGCCATTGGACTGATGAATGCTTTTCCACAATAGACAGACAAGGTAGATCTTTACAGCAGGGAAACGGGCTTCCGGGGCTCCATGGAGCCCCGAAGAGGAAGATTATCCGGTCATTCCCAGTGACAGTGGAGGACAGCCTCTCCCAGGACAATTAGAAGATCCACTGCCCATTGTAAATAATACGGCACTGGATAATACATTAGCTCCAGAGGATGAATCAATTACATCAGGAGGAGATACAAAACATATATTTTGGCAAACTTCTATACAATATCATAGACCCAAACTTCCGGTTAAGGTAAATAATAGGGTGATTTACGGATTACTGGACACCGGAAGTGACGTCACTATCCTTAATCAGCAGTCCTGGCCACAAAACTGGGCTTTAAAAGAGGTTAATGTTCAATTCTTAGGGATCGGAACCCTATCTGAAGTTAAACAGAGCGTTAGATGGATTGACTTTATTGGGCCAGAAGGACAGAGAGGAAGGTTAAAGCCATATGTTGCAGATATTGCTATAAACCTCTGGGGTCGTGATCTACTCCAGCAATGGAATACGCAGATTAAAATTCCTCCTGTATCAGCTAGGAATTATAGACAAGCTCTTAGTGGTAGTAAGAATATAGTAAGACAGTACAGAAAACAGATGCCAAATGTACAGGCTGTGCAGAAGCAAGATGCTAGTGCCAAACCTACAGAGCAACCAAAAGCTCTACCATTAAAATGGCTGACAGATGAACCCGTCTGGGTGGGTCAATGGCCTATGACATCTGAGAAGTTAGAGGCTTTGGAGAAGTTAGTTCAGGAACAGCTAGATGCTGGACATATTGAGGAATCAACTAGTGCGTGGAATTCGCCTGTTTTTGTTGTCAAGAAGAAGTCTGGTAAGTGGAGAATGGTTACTGATCTTAGAGCCATCAACAAGGTAATTCAGCCTATGGGGTCTCTACAACCTGGGATGCCGTTACCTTCTCTAATTCCTAAGGATTGGCCAATTATAGTTATAGACTTAAAAGATTGTTTCTTCACCATACCGTTACAAGAAAACGACAGAGAAAAGTTTGCCTTCACAGTACCTACCTATAATAATTCCCGTCCGGTACAGAGATTCCAGTGGAAGGTACTACCTCAAGGTATGTTAAACAGTCCAACTTTGTGTCAATATTTTGTGAATAAACCTCTAGAAATAATTCGTAAAAAATTTCCACATTCGTTAATATATCATTATATGGATGACATATTATTGTCTGATTCAAATAAGGATACTTTGGAAAAGATGTTTGAGGCAGTAAAGGAAATTTTGCCTCGCTGGGGATTACAAATTGCCCCAGAAAAAATACAAAGAGGAGATTCTATTAACTATTTAGGTTATAAAATAGATGCTCAGAAAATTAGACCACAGAAAGTACAGATCAGAAGAGATCGTTACCGGACTCTTAATGATCTTCAAAAACTATTAGGAGAAATCTCTCAATTACAGACGATTATTGGTGTAGAAGGGCATGATTTAAAACACCTGAAAATGGCTTTAAAAGGAGATAAAGACCTAAACAGCCCACGAGTACTATCAGCTGAGGCTGAAAAAGAATTAGAATGGGTAGAAAAGAGAATATTAGAAGCACATGTGGACCGTGTGGATCCAAATCTGGACTGTATTCTGGTTATTTTACCATCTAGAGAATACCCCTCAGGAATATTAATGCAGAGGGACGACATCATTCTAGAATGGGTATTTCTGCCACATAAACAGAATAAAAAATTGAAAACATATATAGAAAAGATCTCTGATTTGATATTAAAAGGTAAATTAAGGCTTCGTCAACTGACTGGGAAAGACCCAGCTGAAATTATTGTACCTTTAACGAATGAGGAAATTTCCTCCTTATGGAAGGATAATGAGTATTGGCAAATAGCTTGCAGTGACTTTTTGGGAAGTATTAGTAATAACTATCCCAAAACAGAGAGAATCAAATTCATAAAGAAAACAATTTGGATTCTTCCACGTATCGTGAGGCAAACACCTATTTCTGGAGTTCTTACCTTCTACACGGATGCAAACAAATCAGGTAAAGCAGGGTATAAATCAGGAAATATAAGTAAAGTAGTTCAAAGCCCTTACAACTCCGTACAAAAGGCAGAGTTATATGCCATTCTCATGGTACTTAAAGACTTTACAGAGCCTCTCAATATAGTCACGGATTCTCAGTATGCAGAAAGAGTTGTCCTGCACATTGAGACTGCAGAATTTGTTCCTGATAATACAGAATTAACCTCATTGTTTTTACAATTGCAGGAAATCATCAGAAACAGGACTCATCCTATATATATAACACACATCAGATCCCATACAGGTCTGCCAGGTCCTCTGGCACAAGGCAATGATGAAATTGATCGTTTATTAGTAGGTAATGTGTTGGAAGCTTCAGAATTTCATAAGAAACACCATGTTAACAGCAAAGGTTTAAAGAAGGATTTTTCTATCACCTGGCAACAAGCCAAAGAAATAGTAAGAAATTGTCCCAGTTGCTCATTGTACAATCAAACTCCATTACCAGCAGGTTGTAATCCTAAAGGTGTTCACAGAAATGAACTTTTGCAAATGGATGTATTTCACTTCCCAGAATTTGGCAGTTTGAAATATGTACACCATACTATAGACACGTTCTCAGGCTTCCAATGGGCTACTGCCCTCAGCTCTGAAAAAGCTGACTCTGTTATTACACACCTCTTAGAGGTAATGGCTGTTATGGGTATACCTAAAACAATAAAAACTGACAATGGTCCAGCATATGTCTCCAGTAAATTGGAACAATTCTTCAAATATTATAATATAAAACATGTAACTGGTATACCTTACAATCCCACAGGACAAGCAATAATTGAAAGGTCTAACCGAACCTTAAAAGAGATGCTTCATAAACAGCCAGGGAAAACAAAGACACCTAGACACAGGTTACACAATGCTTTACTAACGTTGAATTTTCTTAATGCTGATGAAAAAGGACAAACTGCAGCAGAAAGACACTGGACTACAGAGAAGACTTCTGAACTGAACCAACCGGTGTATTTTAAGGATGTTATGACCTCAGTCTGGAAACCAGGATATGTGTTACGTTGGGGAAGGGGTTATGCTTTTGTTTCCACAGGAGAAGAAAAGGTTTGGGTTCCATCAAAATTAATTAAAATTCGATCAGAACAGAAAACATCTCAGGAGGAGGAAGATAACAGCCCATCTACAAATTCATAGTCCACCATGGGTAAAGTGACCTCCTAAAAGGAAAGAGAAGTGTTTTGTTTTTGTATTCACAGGTAAACTCAGCAAAGAATACTGGACATATGGATTCCTGTAGAAGAATGAATAGCTACCCTGAGGACCATCAAACAAACAGTATCTCACTGTGTGGTATCAAAGTCTAAATCTCTCTATATTGCTTTTTCATAGTACCCTTTTATCTTTATTTCTTCACATACCTCAGTTCCCATTCATTTAACTGAAGCTGGCTTTGGAGTTGGATTGGCTCTCCTACTCTAAACCCAAGCATATTATTTAAATACAATTCAGAATTTCTGTATTATATCAAAGAGCCATTGATATAAGACAGAAGAAATAAAATGAGGGACTGTTATCTGTGGATTTCTTTTTCTGAACAGTCTAATTTCCTCCAGGTTTTCCATCTTCCCTATTGTCACCTCTTCTGTATGCATACATATGAAAGTTAAAATATTTCTTTGTTAACAGTAATGTTTGAGTTTTCCAGAGAACAAGGGATTTCCTGACAGCAATCTTCAACTGCTTCCGAAAGAGAATGAGGATCCACTTCCTTGACTTCACCTGATTCGACTGGAGGCATCTGAATTGCCCCACATCATTGACTCCACCTGACAAGCACTATCCTGAAACTGGCTTGAAACTACATCACTCGACACAACTCCAGACCAAGGAACGGAAATAGCACATCTTCTACAATCTGACCAGAGCTTCAAGATAAGAGCTTCAATCAACACTAGAACCCCAGTCAGGAACTTCAATCAAGCATCTCCTGCCATACTGAGACTGTCTGATCTACTCAGATTTTGTTATACTAACATTTTCTTTTCACAGGTCCCCATGAGATTATCATCGTCCCATCTCAGCAGGAAGTAGTTTTGAGAATTCCACGCCCCCTCTCCCTACTATTGATATTATAAGATTACACCTGTTAGTGTTAGTTTTCAATTATTTTAGAGTTGGGATTGGAAGGAGGTGTTCATATTTGGGTGTTTCTTTAAGATAAGTTTAGGTTTAGATAGAATAGATGTTTGATACATTTTGTTCATGGACACAAGTTAGTTGTCCTTTTTTAGACTAAAAGGGGAATTGTAGGAGGAAGTCTGATGCCGCCATTAAACATGTGACTTACTAAGTCTATGCCGCCATTAAACATGTGACTTACTAGAGGCGCATACAGATGAGGTAATAAAAGGGCGGTTTACCACACCACTAACCACACCCACTTTAGGCAGGACTAAAGACGTATACGGCTGGACGTAAAGACGTATACGTACGTAGGCGGAACTACGTCACTAGCCAAGCCCACTTTTGGGCATGGCTAGGGGCGTTACGGGGAAGGCATAAAAGACAGCGCACAGGAAGTCTCGCTCTCTTTTCCTGGAGTTCGGCTTCCGGTCCAGTCGCTAGCTGAGATCTGCTGGGCTTCTCTGGGTTTGGTATCTTGTGAGTAATTTTCTACATTAAATACTTAGCTTCACTTTCAGCAATTGTGTGTCACGTATTGTTACAGCGTCCAGTAAAGCCTAAAATCTGGCATCTAAAAGAGGGAACCTGAGCCCTTTCCAAACTGTCTTGTGGTCAGAGCAGACCCCTAACCCTGTTACAAACTTACGACTGGGAACAGGTGTGAAATAAAGGATATGAGTTTTGGAGACAGAAATACCCTCTGGTCCCAAGTCAGCCACCTTGGGGTAGTGAAACATTGGCTAGGCTTTACCATGCCTTTGAGCTTTAGCTGCCCTAATCTGTAAGGCAGGGGTCAGGCTTTGTGAAAGCAACATTAATAGCATGTAACCCTGGTCCTCCACCCTGTGACACTTGAGAGCCTATCCCATCTCCCTGGCACTTGATGTTCCTCACTCCCTGGAAGCTGTTCTGGCATGAGCCAAGACCAAGCCCAAGAAAGGGAAACACTGCTTCCCTCCAAGCTTTTCTCTTCCAAACTCTCCTAATTTTTCCCCTATATAAAAAGGGCAGCAACTGAGAGGTTCATGCATAATATTTTCTAATGCTTTCACTGGCCTTCTGGTTTCTCCCTTTCTACAAAATAAAGCTGGAAACAAAAATACCCACTCTTGAAAGTCATCTGTGGATCTTTTCTTCCTCCAATCTGGATCCTGTTTCCATATTTAAACAAGTTAGAATGAAGATTGCTCTTAAATCATTATTTTCTTCATTCTAAGAGAGTATATTAAAGGTCTTTGGTAGGTAAATCTTTAATGGATGATTCTTTCACTTTCCCCTTAGCACTCTGATGCATATGTTAGTCCCCAAACACCCACCCAAAATGAGAAGGGAAGGCATGTAATACTCCAGAAATGAGCATCCAACAACTACTTTCTAGAGGTGAATCTGGTAGTTTTGCTTCAAATATACATTATTCCTATTAATCTATATAATTTAATTTTAATCTCCTTTGAGGTATTATCTAAGTTAAAATATAAATCTGGGTCTTCACAGGCCAGAAATAATAGTCTAGAATCTGGTAAAATACACTGTCAACAGCACTTGTTAAAGCACACAGAAAATGTCACTGTGGGCTGACAAAGACGAGCCTTCACTCAAGCTTCTTCTGAAACCTCTCTCTCAACAGCCCAGACTTTACACTATGCTGACCTGCTTTGAACAACTGAAACAAGAACCTTGCTATGCCATTTTAGCAAAAGTCCTCTGCCCTTGGTGTCTGGTTTCCTTTGGTATTGATCAAATTCCTCACCCCCTATTTTAGGTATCTAAACATTCCAGGCAGTTTTGAGAATGAGACTAGTTGATCTAGTAAGAATCTTCCCAGACACTGACCCTCTGCCCACACATACATACAGGCAGACACTGTTCCTGAGCTGTAAATCTCCACTTGTCTGTGGTGCATTTGGAGCTGAGCCCAATCTCTCTCCTCTACTATAAAACCTCACTGCAGTGGTTACTCTGGAATAAAGTTTTCCCTATTACCTGTCTTACTTTTCTATTACTGTGAAAATAAACATCATGACCAATGCAACTTATAAAAAACAGCATTTCATTCAGTGCTTGTGGTTTAAAATGGTTAGAGTCCATGACCATCATAGCAGTGAATATGGCAGCAGGTAGGCAGGCAGGCATGGCTTTGGGGCAATAGCTGAGAGCTCACATCTGGATCTACAAGCTCAAGGCAGAATGAGAGAGCCACTGAGAATAGCATGGGCTTTTAAAACTTCAAAGCCTGTCCCCAGTGACACACCACTTCCAACAAGGGCCATTCTCATTCAAACCTCCACACCACCTTTAACAAAGATTATTAATAATTTCTTAACAGGGAAAAGAAAGTTCTGGAACAGGGAAGAAGTAAAATACCCTTGATGAGGAAACTGAGAGTATCAGTATGAACTAAAAACTTCAAAAACCTGAGATTTATTTTAGGGGGTGGTAACTAGTAAAAATTTACTGCTTAAACTTCCCAGTCTAAGCTGGGCGGTGGTGGTGCACGCCTTTAATCCCAGCACTCGGGAGGCAGAGGCAGGCGGATCTCTGTGAGTTCGAGGCCAGGCTAGACTGACAGCCTCCAAAACAATACAGAGAACCCCTGTCTCGTAAAACCAAAAAAAAATCTTCCCAGTCTACAGCTGTTTAAGAGCAAGAGATTAGAAGCACAGGCGTAGGATACAGAAAAGTCTGTGATATGCAAGAGCTAGCTTCATACAGAAAATGTTGCGCCATGAATTTATGACAGAGCCATAAACAACATCTACTGAGTACCTACCATATACCAGGCCTTGTGTGGCACATTTGAGCAACCTAATGATTAAATGCCATCATTTCTATTTTGTAGAAAAGGGCATTAAGTGTGTTAGGATTAAGCAGTTCTCCCAAGTCCACATGGTTGACAGATTCCCCCAAATCAAGACCTGGGTGTAAATCTAAATACTATTTCTCCTATTACCAGAGACAATTCAACAAACTAACAAGTGGGATCAGAAGAACTATTTCAACTTAAAAAATGGCAGAGGCACTAACCTGACAGTTCTGAAATGATAAAGAAATTTCTAGAATTATTCCATTTTCTAACTGTTTATCAGAACAAATTTAGAGAAACCTAAATTACTTACGGAGACAATGTTTGCTATAAAGAATTACATGTGGAAAAATGGCACATTATGTTCAACTGAAAAAGAGCAGAGGTTTTTGATTTTTTGGTTTGTTTTTATTTTTTTAAGACAAGGTTTCTGTGTCTTGGAACTCACTCTGTGGACCAGGCTGTCCTCAAACTCAGAGACCTGCCTGCCTCTGCCTCCAAAGTGTTGGGATTAAAGGCATGTGCCACTACCACCCAGCATAAAAGAAACAATAAGCAGATGTTTAAAAGCTCAATTTCTTTCATTTTATCCATGGGTTTGTCCCTAAGTTTGCTTAGCTAAGAGATGTAAACCATCTAGGCTTCATACAAGAAATGGGAGTATCTACTTCATATGATGTTGAAAATCATAGCTACCCCTGTCACTAACTATAGTTAGTCTGACAGTGTACAGAAATGTAAGTTCACTTGCCCTTCTAAGAAAAAAACATTTCATAGTTTGAAAGAAGCCATCAAAATATTATGTCAATAACTGACTGAGGATTGGGACAATCCCTCCATTACTCAGGACTTCTACAATCTCATGTGTAACACATGGGAGACTATAGATTAGTGTTTCTCAACCTGTGGGTCATGCCTCCTTTGGGGTCAAGCAACCCTTTCATTGGGGTCACCTAAGACTATCAGAAAACACAGACATTTACATTACAATTCATAACAGTAGCAAAATTAAAGTTATGAAGTAGCAATGAAAATAATGTTATGGTTGGGAGGGGGTCATCACAACATGAGGATCTGTATTACAGGGTTGCAGCATTAGGAAGGATGGGAACCACTGCTATAGATGGTCTTTAAGCTCAAGTTTCCACTGAATATAAAAGGGGAAGATTTAAGTTTGTTTCCCTATGGTTTCCCATTATAGCATACACTCAGTTTGACTACTAATGGAAATTCTTAGATAACCCTGGAAAGAAAATAAAGTCGAAGAGAGAAGGTGTAAGTACACACGTCCATATGTGTTCTTCTGTGTCTTCTCCATCCAGAACATGTCTGATGACACTTTAAATAAAGGGCAATTGGAGGAATACCTCGTACATTCCTAAAAGAGAACCTTTATTTTAAAACCTTTAAAAAAGAGGCAGGGACAGCAGAAAAAATATTATAAAGTCACACAATTCACAAATTTTACATAAATATGTATTTGTTCTAACTTCTTGTTTATATATGACTCCCTCAAAGGAAATAACTATCCTTAGCAATTTTCTAATGCTTTTCAATTCTTGTTTCATTCCAAACCCCAAATCATCAACTATGCTGAAAAGACTCCACAGTAACTTAAGTGTTAACATTCAGCGCCCATGGGCTCTGTCCCCTTAAGTTAATTTTTAAACCCCTGGGCTTGAGCAAAAAAACTCCTGGAGCACATTGTAATCACCCATTTTACTCAAAAGAGACAGAGCAGTTTAAAGGCTCTCCCAAGTTGATTCCTCTTGACCAGCTATGACTGAGAACCATGAACCACAAACTAGCATCTAATTATATACAACTAAATGAATTCCTCAGGCTCAAATAACCACTATTATGCATTCAAAATTATTCTAACTACCTATACATTTTAGTCTATCTTCATGTTTGAGTTTTATTTTTCCAGCTTCATACAAAACTGACCACAGAAATCTTTAGTCTGCATGCCTCTCCTCTCTCCCCTTTCTCTTTTAGATGACCCCAAATGGAAAGCATAAAAACTGAACAAATTTTCATTAAGAAAATCGGCCATACTTTACAATGAGTATGGCTGCTTTTCTTAATGTGTGACAAGTGATGGCGATGCACTTGTTGAAGTTTTTGCCACACTTTCACTCATACCCAATCCAGAACCATCATTCTAAGCTATGAAGAAAAGGTAGGATGACTAGACAAACAGAAACCCAGTTCTACCCCTACTGCACATGATATTCTACCTGCTCAGAAATTGTTTCCTAATTTGTAAAGTGGGCTTGGCTTTTGTGAGACTCAAATGGCACCACATTTTATACCACGTGTTGGTGGCATCTACTGAATCTTTTCCAGTTATCATATAAGCCTACTTTAATTTTCTACTGGAACGTTTCAGTGAAGCCAAGCTCAGACTTCAAACAGAAAGAAGACTAAGTACACTGGCCAGAGACAGCTACAGTGGGTAAATAGCACTAGCCAAAGATGGGTAGTGTCCAGAAAGGACAATTTCTAGAGAATAAGGGATTCAGTGTGTGGCAAGCAGCCTTCTCCAAGTAGGGGTTGCTCCAAAAAGTTATCGCCTTGAGTACATTATTGACAAGTAGAGGAATAGCAACAGAACAATGGACACTTCTCTTTCTATTTAACTGACAGAATCAGGAAAAAATTAACTCAACCAGTATAAAACCAGTAGGGTTATCAAGAAATACCTGCTACCAAACTAAAGCACACATTTCTCCATTCCTAGAGCATATCCAAGAAAAATTCAGAGAGAAGCCTGAGATGCCTACAATCATACAGGAGCTCACACATGCTCATATCCATCAAAATATTTAACAGTTGTTGGAAAAAGATAGATATGCCACAAATTTCAAAGGGCTCTATTGTTTTCTGACTAGCACATGAGGCAATATCAAACTTCATGGTGTGGGTAAATGTAAAAGAGGTGATCATTTATTCCCAAACAGTAAGACGATTGTATACTAACCTCCAAGCAGAAATAAGAAACAAGACATCACAGGTGTAAAGCAAATGTTATGGTAGAATCCCAGATTAACTCTGAATGGAAGTAAAATCATAGCTGTCAGAAATAAAGCACCAAAGTGTTCAATTAAAGAGAATATATCAATATTCACCTGAGTAAAATAATTTGTTTACTACAATTTTATGCCATTCATTATGACACAAGGTACAACCTTAGAGAAAAGATGAACCAATGATCAAGACCAAGGTTCTCATTAAGACATAAGAAGGAGTCTGGCATGGTGGCACACCCATCTTTAATCCCAGCACTCAGAAGGGCAGGAAGATCTCAGTGAGTTCCAGGACAGCCAGAGCTATACAATGAAACCCTATCTTGGAAAAACAAGAGAAAGGAAGGATACCTAACATGGCCCAACTCAGCTCTGCTAGGAAAAGACATATAAAGGGAGATTAGCCCTAAAAGCATATAAAAAGATAGCTCAATGCTAGTTTCAATGTCAATTTACATGACAAAGATGGAAAGCATGAGAATAACAGGTGGCCTACCCCCAGTCTCATTGGCATATTTTTGATGCTGTGCTAGTCATCATGTTCTTTATTGACTACCAACACAAAAACATATAAGGAATTCATTCATGCAAATGATGGAAAACCCAGATTCAAGTTATTTAATGTTGAAACACTTTCTGCAGAACAAAAATGCAGGTAATATGCCCAATCAGGCAAAAAAAAAAAACCTTGTAGTTCCTACGTTAGGCATTACAATTAAAATCACAAAACCTCATTTTGGCAACCCTGTAGAGAAACAAGTACACGTAAATTTTACTGACAGTTTTGTAAATTAAACCTATAAAATCTTTCCAAGTCATTCATATGGAAATCCTATTCAGTAACAAGACACTCCATAAGTAAACTACAGGATTATCTAGAAAAGTTTGGGCCACCCAAAATGTCACATTCCAGATAAGGAGTGTTAGCAGGATACAGGACAAACAGCTTTATCACTTAAACACAGCTTAAGAGCAATGTTGCTCACTCTTTAAAGAGGAAGCTGAATTGCCTTAGACCAGGGGCTGTCAAACCTGTTTTAAAGAACCAAACAATAAGCACTTTTGACTTTGTAAACCATACACACAGCCATAGGCAACAACTCAACTCTGTTGTTGTCAAGGAAACCAAAGATACAGACTTAATAAATGAGCATATCTATGCTCCAGTAAAGCTTTATTTAGAAAAAGGGGGCAAGACTCAGAGTTAACACAAAGAACAATTTCTAGTGTAAACAATGGGCTCTTAGTGATGATGATGGCTTATTAGTTGTAACAATGGATATTGGTAGCTCCTCAAGGCCCCATACTGGTACAGGACTTTGAAGGCAGCAAAGGCTGTGTGTTTGGGAGATACAAGGGCACTCTCTAGACTTTCTGTATTTGCAGAATTTTGCTGTGACTCTAAAGATACTCTACTAACTAAAAAACAATGAGAAAAAAACAGGCTCTGATCAAAGAAATTCTTAGACAAATGTATTCCAAAATTTTTTACCCAACTCTGAGATAGAATTATCACTAAAGCAAAATAATTTAATACACATATAATATAAAGAAAAGTGAAAGTGGTTATATTTTAATCAGCCATAAAGAAAAGTGAGATCATGATATTTGTAGGAAATGGATACAACTGGAAATTACATTAAGAGAAAGAAAAAATAATGTTTTCCCTGTATGCAGATGCTAGGGGTGTGTGTAAGTCATGAAACTATAAAGGGGACCATGAGGAGGAGAGAGAAAAAGATGGGTGATAGATAGAACACATGTGACATGAAAGATGGAGAAGGGACAGAGGCTAGCAGGGTTAAGGTAGTGGGAAGAAGAACAGTACAACAGGATATATATGAAAATGGTACAAAAAATTTGTTACCTTTGATAATGATAATAATAAACTAATAGGGCACATGAAATATACTCAAGTACTGTAAAAGGAGCAAAGTCGGAACAACAATTTTAGATGCTTTAAGATGTCCCAAAGCCTAATAAATTAGGTCCTATGGAAACCTAGCCTTATCAGATCACAAAGGCCTAAAGGCTAGTTCTTTAAACAATGACCAGCGTGCAACAAGCTAAGTACAATATCCAGACCCTAAACTATCTTCTTCCCTTCCCTTTTAATTCTAAATAGTTGTCTTCTGTCTCTAAACAAGTTCGTCTAATTCTTGGCAATCCCTCATAGCATCAGACCTTTTGTACTTACATAAAAGATCTGCTGTGCACTTGTAAAGGAGCAGAATAAACACATTCAGAAAGGATGAAATTGTTTCCCCATTTCCTAACACAATCTTTGACTAACACCTTTCAGCTTTTCCAGGAGTGAAATCACTGTTCTGTCCACTGGTAATCAAACTTTGAAGAGCAAGATGACTTAAAAACCTGAAACTTGGCAGAGAGTAGGCATTTGGCACCGAAGTCAATGTCCCAGTGGGTAACAGTCTTAAAATACTTTCAAAAGCCAACAGAAGGCACCTGGGCCCTTAAACCTCAAGAATAGCAAGAACATGGGAACTGGCTGCTGCCTTCCAGCAGCTAACCCTGCAGGATTCGCAGAGCCGATGTGTTTAGGGTAGATATCAAAGCATGCAGTTCTATGAAAAGCTAGAGGAGGTTTGTACAACTGCTTTCTGGTGGTCTTATTTGGGAGATGCTGTATTTTTATGTGGAGAAATTATAGGCAAGTGATGGAATGTGTAATGACCTCCATGTCATTTACGGAGCTTCCATGCTTTCTGTGTAGAGAGGAAACTGAGCTGAGGAAGCCGAGAAGTTACACAGAAGAAAGCATCCACACTCTGGAAAGGGGGGAGTTAAGACAAGATAAAGGGAAAAGGAACAAAAATACCTTTATTACAAGTGAAGCTACGTAAACGTAACTGAGAAATAAACAGAAGTGTGCAGGGAGAGGACAAAAGTGGCTAATGAGAGGACCAGAAATAGACAGAGTGAGACTAAAGATGAAAAACAAGTCCTAATGAAAATGTAAACTGTTTCCTACCAACTCACTCAGCATTCAGAAGAATGTATCTTTAATTACTGCATGACAGTCCAAATTGGCCTTTTTTAAATCACAAGACAAAAAAGTCGTAAGGCAAAATCACTAAGAGGATTTTGACTCAAAGAAACAATACTTAAGGGACAGAACTGAAGGATTGTACAAATGGTCTAAGAACCACCATAATATTAACAGCCATTCAGACAATACATTAGTCCAAAATACAGAGACTTTACAAAAAAAGAAAATAGGATAAAAACGTGTAAGAGTTATATTAAGCCAGGTGTGGTGGCACATGCCTTTAATTCCAGCACTTGGTAGACAGGGGCAGGGGGATCTCTATGAGTTCGAGGCCAGCCTGATCTAAAAAATGAGTTCCAGGACAGCCAGAAGTGTTACACAGAGAAACCCTGTCTCAAACTCCCTTCCCCAAAAGCTATATTAAGAAGTAAAACCAATAAATGTTCTTTTGTATATAAAATATGGTATTACAGTGTTCTTACTAAGAAATTAACATCCTATTTGACGTCACACTGTCCAATGAAATATGAACTACACATATAATTTGAAATTTCTTCACAGCTATGTTAGTATAAAATAGTTAAGACTATTAATATTGTTTATCCTGACATGTGTAAGTATTTTAATATATAATCAATATGAATGCTGTAGAGTATATCTCAGTGGTAGAGCACTGGCCTAGTATACACAAAGCTCCAGATTCAATCTTCAGCACCTCAAAAAAGAGATATTTCACTGGTTTCATGTTAATTACTTGATATCTGTTATGTATCATACATGTATAGCATATCACAATTTAGAAGCTATATAACTAGATGCCATAAAGTTTATACTTGTCAAGGTAAATTCTTATTTCCAAATTATTTTAAACATACTTGAAATTAACTGAGGGCTGCAATAAGCCAGTCAGTAAAACACTTACCTCACAACTATGAGAACCAGAGTTCCATCCCCAGAAACACACACCTTTAATCTCGCACTTGGGAGGCAGAGGCAGGCCCTGTGAATTTGAGGCCAGCCTGGTCTACAGAGCTAGCTCCAGGACAGGCAGGGCAGTACAGAGAAACCCTGTCTTGAAAACAAAAGCAACAACAAAAAAGTCAGGCATGGTGGCTTACACTTGTAATTCTCATGCTGGAGGGAGAGAGACAGTCAGATTACTGGCTCTCTGCCATACCTGGTGAATTGCAGGCAAGTGAAAGACCCTGTCTCAAAGAACAAAGTTGTTAATTCCTAAGGAAGGAGAGCTAAAGTTGTCCTTTGGCCTCCACACCATATACACACATGCATCTAAACACTCCCACACAACACAATTTTAAAGTGAACTTAATCAAGTCTGTTAAAGTGCAATTAGGTCGATTAAGTTTCTCAGCCACTCTAGCCACATTTCAACTGCTCAAGAGGTCCATGTGGCTAGCAGGCAGTGACCATAATTGGACAAAGGAAAATTTAGTCTAAAGATATGAGGTGGAGGCTGGATGGCTTGGCAGTTAAGAGCACTTGTTGCTCTTGCAAAGGACCCAGGTTCTATTTCAAGCACCCACACAGTGGTTCACAACCATCCTTAACTCCAGTTTCAGAGGATCTGACCCCTCATTTGACCTCTGAGGGTACCAAGCACATTGTAAGCAAGCAAAATACTTACACACATAAAATAATCTTTAAAAATTACAGAAATTAAGTAACTAAGTATTAGTTAAAATAATATGGTAAAATAAAGTAATAAATTATGTGACAGGGAGAAAAATAAAGGCATTAAAAACAATAGGGAAAAATCACAGATACGACCATTATGTATGACAGATCTATTGATTTGTACCAATAAGTATATTCCTGATAAAACTACCATATAAATAAAAAGTTATTACAAAGAAAAACCAACTTTAGAGAAATACTTAAAGCAAAATAATTCAGAAAAACAAAATAAGAATGCAAACAGGAAGATAGGGAACTAGATCTCAACATCAAATAAGGCTGGAATCCAGACCAAAAAGCATTGAACTAGATGCTAAAAGCAAAAATTTACCATGAGGACATGACAGTTAATAAGCACTAAGGATCACATTAACAACATATGACAAAAACCTAAGACATATATGGGAAAATAGAATCAAATTTGAAGACTTTAACTTTTCTTATTTGATCAACAACAATTTCTGTGAGTTTTTAACAATGTATAAAAATCCTAAATAACAATATGGTATATATATATAATAATTCTGTAACCTGGGAAGAGAAAACAGCCTTATTTCTGCTGCTCAAGGAACACTCACAAGAAATGACCACACACAGTGCAAACATCAGAAAGTCAGAGAACCTAGAAAACATTCTACAATCATTCAACAAACTGAAAACAATTAATATACAGAATAAACCTACAATGGAAGTTTCAACACTCTCAAGCTAACCTTCATTAATAAAAGAATAAACATCTTCCAGGATACAGAAAAGATGGGGGTAAGGTTCAAATACACATATCAGCAGCTAAAGCACTGATTAGCCAGCCTTAAGCTTTAAGAACTGAAATAAAGTGGCTGGAGAAATTGCTCAGCAGTTAAGAGCATTGGCTGCTCTTCCAGAGGACCTAGGTTCAATTCCCAGCACCTACATAGTGGTTCACAACAGTCTGTAACTGCCATTCCAAGTGATCTGAATTCCCTTTCTGGCCTCTGTGTTCACCAGGCAAGCAAGGGGTGAACAAGCATACATGCAGGTAAAACATCTACATAAAATTAAAATAGAATTAAAAATAGAAAAAACCTGAAACAAAAGGCAATGACAAAAAGAAACTAGTACTCGACTTGTTTTAAAAAAGAAAAGAAAAAGTACAAACCGATACAAGGATGTCAGAGACATATTAAAGGCTAGGTAAGCATGAACTGGAAGATCAAAGCCATGAAACTATTAAATAAATTTAACCAAATAAACCAGAAGAGGGTGGAAGCCAGACATGGTACCTCATGCCAGTAATTTCAGCACTCAAAAACTGGAAACAAAGGAATCACTAAGCATCCAAGGCCAGTTTGACCTACATGGTGAGTTCTAGCAAAATAAAATTCTATCTAAAATAAAGGTTTGGGGAAGGGTGGAGAATAAAAATGAAAATCAAGAAATAAAGGAAAACCATTAAGACACTACTATCAAAGCTGCATGTAATCGTCACCTGCAATCCCAGCACTCAGAAGACCACGGAGGAGGACTGTGAGTTCAAGACTCGCCTGGAGTACAAAGTGAGACTGTGTCCAAAATAAATAAATAAACAAACAAACAAACAAATAGTCTGGGCATGGTGGCACATATCTTTAGTCCTAGCACTTAAAAGGCAAAGGCAGGCAAACCTGAGTTTAAGTCAGCCTTGTCTACACAGAGGTTTCCAGACTCTGTCTCAATAAATAAATAAGGTACTACTAAGCTCCAATTCAATGGTCACACAGACAGCTCTGGTTCAATTAAATGGAACATAAAAGCAAACCAAAAGTCATGAATCTAGGAAAGGGACTGTGGTGTGGGGGTTGATAGGGATGGGAGAAGGCAATAAGAATGTGTTATATACAGAGACCAATACCATAGATTCCCATGGAAGGTTTAATAGGAATATACCAAATCTTGAAAGAAAGTTAACTCAAAAGAATAGTGTTACTGGATAAAAAGTAAAAATTGTCTTTCTGAAACAAACCTAACTTTGATAAGTAAAGTAAACCTAACAGCCTGCATATGCAAACATATACAAATATAAATGACCCAAGAGTTCATCAAACTATCCCTTCTACTTTTATTTTTACAATCTTCCATAATGAAAAGCCAAGAAAAAGTTTCTATGTAAACATGATTCTCACCTATTAAGTGTGACAACCATGTAGCAAAACCTGTACAGGAAAACAGGCACTCTGTCTCAGAAACTTCCAGTAGGTAGACATCTCCTATGAAAAGGAATTTGCTCACAATTATCAAAAACTGCAAATGTGCATCCTTCCTGATGTAGCAAGGTCACCTTTAGGAATTTGTCTTCTATCTCTACTCAGACATGCGTGAAATTACAATGAACACAATTCACTGTAGTTCTTGTCATAGCAAACACTAGAAACATCCCACAAGCCATCAACTGTGAGTTGTCTAATTATACTATGCCCATGTGAATTCTCAAAAGTCACAGAAAGGAAAAGAAAGTTTACATGTACATATAAGGTAAGTTCTTTTGTATTAAGTTTAAAAAGCAATACAAATTAAAGTATAAGCTGCAACTTATACAAAGATTGCAAGACTAGTTAACAGAAGTTTTTTTTAAAGCCTTTTCTGCCTTGGTCCTTTTGCATTTTTTAAATCTGGAACCATGTAACTGTCACTGTGAGCTGAAAAAGAACATATAATGATATCTGTTGTCTGTTTTTTTAAAATCCTGCACTTGGAAACGATACTCCATTTAGAATACTTGTTATTCTTGCAGACTGAATTTCCAGTAAAGATATAAGTCAAGAAATTCTTACTTTAAAAAGTTTAAACAAATACTCCACACAGATGAAAGGGGGACAGCAGATCAGTCAGAAGTGCAACTCGGTTAAGTTTTTAACCCAGATGATACTTTACAATGACCCTGGGGTCTTCTAAAAATACCAGTGCCCTCCATCCCACCCGTACACAACTAACACCAGAAATTCAGAGCATGAGGCCCTGGCCCCAAACCACTGACCTCAATGCTTTTAAAATGGTGAACATTTATTTCTAGATACGCCCACTACAAATTATCCACCACAACACTATTCCCTACTGTAACTTACCTACTCAAATAACATCCTTGCCAAGATGCCTATTAACATGGGAGATACTAGTTGCCAGAGAAGTAAATTAACTGCAATTTCAGGCACACTATACCAACTATCACAAACACTGAATGTGGGAGTGACCAAGATACCTTGTGTTCTTTTTACTGAGAATTTGTCTCAATTTACCCTAACAAAGGTTTCCTATGTTCACAATAATCTCTATACCCTAAGTTAGAATAACATACCTACTTATAACAATAGCAACATTTTCATTCTAAGCTGTTAAGTCAGGACCTGCCTCAAACCTCTAAAACTTTACAAGCAGGGTGGGGCTAGAAAGTGCAGCGAGTAAAGGCATTTTCTGCCAAGCCTGACCACCAGAGTTTGATCTCTGGGACCCACACAGTAGGAGAGAACTAACTCCAAGTTGTCCTCTGACCTCTACAGCCACACCATGACACGTGTAACCACACAAACCCAAATATATACACAAATAAATGTTTAAGAATAAAATTTACAAGTAGCAAGAAAGAGGCAGAGAGAGTAGGGTTCAACTACTGAAAAGCTTTTGAAAATGAAACTTAGGATTTAAAGACCAACTTCTGCCTCATCTTAGACCATCATCTAACTTTGGCAGCTTGATTTCTAAAATGTAATTTGGCATCGCCTTAAATGTTTAACCTAAACCTCTCTTTCTATCCTGTATGTTTCCCCCAATTATAGACAACATCACATTCTGTATAGCTGGTCTTCCCAGAAGGTTCTACCAATTTTTCACTTTTTATACACAACTGACACCATCCCATGACATTTTTAAGTCAAAAGATTTAAACAGAGCTTGGCTTTGAGAGCCTAAGTCACCTTGATTTTCCTTCGGCAATGCTGAGTTCCATTTTTGTTTTATTTTCAGGTGTTTCACAACCGCATTCAGCCTGCTGGCGTTGGAATGGCATCCTCTGGGGAAACAGGATTGATTAGTTAATGGAAGGTGGTGGAATCTATTCCCATCTAAGTTAGGCCTCAGACTTTATTTGGGTCCTCTCCCTTCTCACCCCAACCCATGTAAACCAAGTACTATCTAAGCTGCCAACAGAGTGCCAGGGACACCAAGCAAAGGTGCTCACCCTTAGGCTGGAGCTGTCCTAGAACCCCTGCTCTGTGGCCAGGAGCCCACAGGTCAGCTCTTGCCCAACATCTAAGGCATTTGCAGGCCACGACTGAGACTGTTCTAAGTCCTGCCACTCCAGGCAACCCAACACCTCACAGCAGAAAAGGAACAAAACGCCACTGCAGGATTTACTCAACCTCAAGGTGTTTCTAAACACGTCTTACCCAACCATTAAAAACTCTAAAAATAAAAAACGTTTAAGAGATCTTTCGAAGTTTTCAGGACAGGGCGGTTTGAGTCAAGTTAGATCTAACGAAAGGTTGGACGGCTGAGGAGTTTCAACTGGGATGAGAGTCCTTGGAGGAAGCTGGGTGCCTGGGTGTCAGGCCCTGCCCTCCACCTCCTGAAACCCGAAACCTCAGCTCCAGGAGCATCCCAAGCTTGAATCCCCATCACCCACCAGGCGGTTCCCATGGACTTTGCATTGAGGCTGAAGAGCCCAGCAGGCGGGATGGAGGGGGAATGGCGACTCCCTCACTCCCTCGGGCCTTGGGGGCAGCTGGCCCCAAGGCGTCACACTCACCGAAGTCCAGGAACTGTTTGATTGACAGCGGCGATGGAGAGAAGCGGGAGTAGCGCTCGATGTGTTTGGGGACCGGCTGCTTGAGCAGCCGAAAGAAGAGCCGCATCCTCACCCCGGCAATGCGCAGAACCGCCGAGACGTCCCAGACTGCTGCAGGGAGGCAGCGCCGGCGGAGGTTCACCTCCACCTGGGGCTCGGCCTTGGAGCCACCAGCGCAGTCGCCGCCTCAGCACCTAAACAAGCACCAGAGGCAGTAAGGCGGCTGTGGCCCGCTGCCCGCGGGTTCTTGAGCTCCGCCCAGAAGAGGCGGGGCCTGCCGCCGCACGTACGCGGCGCTCGTGGGCTGTGAGGGGCGCGAGGGGCACGCGCACGCCGCTGATTGGCTGCCGCCGCCGCCAAAGCTTTCTTAAAGCCCCGGTAACACGCCCAAACCTCCCGCCCTCGCTCGTGGGTCTTACCCTGTTCTCCGCAAACCTGGCTGTTGTCTTTCCCTCCCCGGATCTGGTCTTCCAAGACCAAAATGTACTTGGAGACCTGGAGGACGCCGGGAGCCCACGCCCTGAAACACGATATTTAGCAAAGCCCTAGACCTTTCCAACCCCAGGCCCCTCTCCCGGAAGGCCCTCCTAGGATCAGCTGACTGCTTGGCTTTAAGTTGTTCCTTGCAGTCCAATGCTTTTTCAAATTCTTTTCCTCTTAACTACATGGTTTGTTTCATTCCCTCCAACAATACTGGTACCTTAGCACAGAATTAAATGGAAGTAACTCTTTGCTCCCTGCTCCCCAGTCTCCCCACCCCCAGCTACTGGTCAGGACCTCTGGTCCCTGTCTGCCCACCTTCACACTAGTGAATATATTTGGACCGATTGTTACCAAAACAAGGATTGTTAGGTCACTGGCTGCAGTTCCCTGCCCTATACGTCTAATTACCACTTTAAGCCAATAACTGAGCAAGATTCTTAGGTCACTAACTCTATTCATGCCACTCTCCCTACTACCACCATTGGAGGAATCCATTACAAATAAAGGTCATTAACACTCGATGTCCATGTTTCCTAAATCCTCTCACCCCAAAACGGTTTGATGGGATTAATCATATTTCATTGCCCCGTCCCACCCCCACATACACATCCATTGGAAAGGTTCAAATTAGAGATACTAATGATTCTTTCACAATTTCTCACCACCATAGAACCCTGACACAGTTTCACCACTATTTGGGGGCAGGTATCTGCTATGTTTACACTGCTGGATTTTCTTTGCATGATAGTGAACTTGAATTCATGGCTCAGCATATAAAATCTGTATTTCCTAGTGGCTATATGAAATACTGCTGGCTTTAACCATTACCACCAAACATTGGCTTAATTTTTGATAACGTGTAAACATCAGCTACAAAAAAAGATTTAAAAAACTTTCTTCTTAATCTGATTATTAGTGTTGTGGTTGAAGTTCTACCCAAGCCCCCATCCCTGTAAACCCTGCTGCATCTCAGAAAATCTGCCAAATGATGACCCCTTCCCCAGAGACGCTCAAGACCACTCCCACAGCGTATTTAAACTGCCCTTCAGAAACCAGACTCGTAGTTTTCCAGTCTCCCTTTCCTGTCTCCTCTGTAAAGAGTGTCCGAGTCCTGAAAATTGGAAAAATGTGAAAGAAGCCTGTATGATGGAAACTGGTGCTGGTTCATGGCTCAGTGACTCAGCCCTTAACTTGACCCTATCATAAGCATGCTGTGTGACCTAAGACTGGTCTCCTAGCCTTTCTGTCTCTCGGTTATTTTAAAGTCAGGTGGAGATGTATGTATTCTCTCCCTAGTATTTGTGACAATTAAATAAAACAAATCACATCTAATACAAATATAAGACACTTTTGTACATGATAACAGTTAATCTAGAAACTAAACCAGTTGATTTCAGTGGTGGTTAGATCTCTTAAGTTTGAATCATCTCAAAGTTTTTCCAGCTTGTTGTGCACAATAAGGTCTTACACAAGCTCTCCGTGGTTCTTAATGAAATCTCTATCCCATTCACAGCAACAGCACCTGGAAGCTTGTTAAAAATGCAAATTTTTGGATTCTATCACTGTATTACTGAAACCATCACCTTGTAGGTGAGGCTTAAGGACTCTCCCACAAATTCTTTGATACTCCTGTCTTCAACAGATACAGATCAATCCTCCTTCCCTGAAGTGGGCTAGATTTTGCAGTAGCTTCTAACAAGTAGATTATGGTCAGAAGTGATGAGATTACACTTCGTGGTTAGGTTAGAAAACTACTAGGTCCCACAAAATACCTGACCAGCATGCCTCAAAACTTCAAGGTCATTAAAAGCAAGGAAAATTGGAGAAACTCTAGGAGATTATGACTACTAAATATAATATACTCTCCTGGATGGAATTCTGGGGTTAAAAAATAACAGGTTTAAAAACTAAGGTATCCTGGACTCTAGACCAAATATGTTTAATAATCATATATTTTGGTTCATGAGTTGTAATCAAGGTACCAGCACATCCAACATCCTTTTCCCTCTCCTCTTTTTCTTCTCCCATCCCCTGCCCTCCTCCTTTCCTCATTTCTCATTTTTCCTACTCCCACTCCCCTATCTTCTGCTCTGCCTCACAGTTTGGAAGCAGATGGTCCTACTGGAAAACCAAGATATGGAATAGCTCTGGCCAGAGACTATACATCTCTCCTAACAAATGTCTTAGATTACAGTTAATCACTTAAACCTAAAGGGAAGTCTTCCCTGTCTGAGAAGTCCATCCCTTCCCCCTGCTACGTGGTTTCCTTATGAACAATACTTCCCATTCTAACCTTCACAACACTGTGCTATACCATTATTAATGCTACCTTCCATACTAGACAGTGTTTTGCCCAAGCACCTGCCATTATTTAAAGTCACAACAAGTATTCATCAAACAAAAATGAACAAAACTGGAGCTAGAGAAATGGCTCAGTGGTTAAGAGCACTTTCGTATCTTCCCAAGGACTCAAGTTCTGATCCCAGCACCCACATCAGATGACCCACCTATAACTCTATCTCTAGAAGACCAGATGCCCTCTTGTGGCCTCTGCAGGTACCTGCACACACATTTTTATAATCTCTATAAAATTCATTGTCTCTTTCATTGGTAACTACAATCACTCTTGTACCCTTCTCCATGAATTGTATTTATGCTTTGGAGATAAAAAATACTTCATGCTAGTTGCAATAATGAGAGATACAGGTCAACTTGAAAACTAATGAGCTTGATTCTGATTCCTAGTTATAGTTCTTGGTTCAAGACAAGACACTGTTATGGGGTGCCAACATAGAGTATACAGACACAGTCTTTTGCCAATTGGGTTTTTGTTTTGTTCATGGGTTTTGTTTTGTTTGTTTTTCAAGACCGGTTTCTCCGTAACCCTGGTTGTCCCAGAACTCACTGTGTAGACCAGGCTAGCCTTGAACTCAGAAATCCACCTGACTCTGCCTCCTGAATGCTGGGACTAAAGGCGTTTGCCACCACACCCGGCTAGAGAAAAGGAATTTTTTAGATCATTTTTTATTTTAATTTTAAATAGCTTGTTTTACATGTCAATCCCAGTTCCCTCTCCCTCCCCTCCTCCTGCACTCCCCTTCCTCCCCACCCTCCCACCCTATTGCCAAATCCTTCCACATAGGGGATATCTAGAGTCTGTCATTTTACTCTGGGTAGGGTCCAGGCACTCCCCTAAGAGTCCAGGCTGAGAGAGCATCCCTCTTTGTGCTATAGGCACACGAAGACTGTTTGTATACCAGGGATAGACACTGATCCACAGCTCAGGGCCCCATAGGTTGCCCAGGCCTTCTCACTGACACTCACATTTGGGGGGTCCAGATCAGTCCCATGCTGGCCTCCCCACTGTCGGTCTGGGGTCCAAGAGCTCTCCCCTGTTCAGATCAGCTGTCTCTGCTGGTTTTGCCAGCCCATTCTTTGCCAATTTGCTCATCACTCCTCTCTCTCTGTCACTGGGCTCCTTGGGTTCAGTTCAGTGATTAATTGTGTGTTTGCCTCTGCTTCCATCAGTCACAGGATGAAGGCTCCCGGATGGTTATAGACATCAAGTTCATTATCAGGAATGGGCATTCGAGGTGGTCCCTCCACTATCGCTTAGCTTGCCAATTGGTGTTATCCCTTTAGATCACTCGAGGTCACTCTCGTGCCTGATCTGGCTTCAATCCTATGATTCCCTCTTCCCCCTATTCTACCCGCACCCCCTCAACTTCCTGTTCCCCCATGACCAACTCTCTTCCTCTACACCCCTCTCTTCTTCCCAGGTCCCACTCCCCCCAACCCCTCGCCGTGTTCCCCATCCATTCAGAGGATCTTGTCTCCATCCTCTTCTCTTGGGTACTATGCATATATGCATATCTTTTAGGTTCTTTCCTGTTTCCCTGACTCTTAATCTGTGGAAGTGCAGACTGGCACTATCCTGATCCATGTCTAAAATCCATATATGAGTGAGTACATACCGTGTTTGTCTTTTTGTGACTGGGTTACCTCACTCAGGATGGTTTCTTCCAGTGCTATCCATTTCCCTGCGAATTTCAAGATTCCATTGTTTTTTTCTGCTGAGTAATACTCCATTGTGTAAATGTACCACATTTTCTCTATCCACTCTTCAGTTGAGGGGCATCTAGGTTGCTTCCAGGTTCTGGCTATTACAAACAATGCTGCTATGAACATAGTGGAGCAGATGCCCTTGTTGTATGAACCTGCCTCATTTGGATAAATGCCTAAGAGTGGAATTGCTGGGTCTAGTGGTAGATTAATTCCCATTTTCCTGAGGAATCTCCATACTGATTTCTAAAGAGGCTGTATGAGTCAGCACTCCCACCAGCAGTGGAGGAGTGTTCCTCTCTCTCCACATCCTCTCCAGCATAAATTGTCTTTGGTGTTTTTGATTCTAGCCATTCTGACAGGAGTAAGATGGTATCTCAGAGTTGTTTTGATTTGCATTTCCCTGATGGCTAAGGATGTTGAGCACTTTCTTAAGTGTCTCTTGGCCATTTTAGCCTCCTCTACTGAGAATTCTCTATTTAGCTCTGTACCCCACATTTAATTGGATCCTTTGGTGTTTTGGAGACTTGTTTCTTGAGTTCTTTGTAAATTTCGCAGATTAGCCCTCTGTCAGATGTACGGTTAGTGAATATCTTTTCCCATTCTGTGGCCTGCCTTTTTGTCTTTTTGACTGTGTCCTTTGCCTTACAGAAGCTTTTTAGTTTCAGAAGGTCCCATTTGTTAATTGTCGATCTCAGTGCCTGTGCCACTGGTGTTATGTTTAGGAAGTGGTCTCCTGTACCAACTCGTTGAAGAGTATCTCCCACATTCTTTTCTAAAAGTTTCAGTGTGGCTGGATTTATGTTGAGATTTTTGATCCATTTGGACTTAAGTTTTGTACAAGGCGATAAACATGGATCTATCTGCAGTCTTCTGCATACCAGTACCCAGTTATGCCAGCACCATTTGTTGAAGATGCTTTGTTTTTTCCATTGTACAGTTTTAGCTTCTTTGTCAAAAATCAAGTGTTCATAGGTGTGTGGGTTAAAATTAGGGCTTTCGATTCGGTTCCATTGGTCTACCTGCCTATTTTTGTGCCAATACCAAGCTGTTTTCAGGACTATAGCTCTATAATAGAGCTTGAAGTCAGGTATGGTGATGCCTCCTGAAGTTCCTTTATTGTATAGGGATGTTTTGGCTATCCTGGGCTTTTTGTTTTTCCATATAAAGTTGATTAATGTTCTTTCCAGGTCCTTGAAGAATTGTGATGGAATTTTGATAGGGATTGCATTGAATCTGTAGACTGCTTTTGGCAAGATTGCCATTTTTATTATGTTGATCCTACCAATCCAAGAGCATGGGAGATCTTTCCATTTTCTGGTATCTTCTTGGATTTCTTTCTTTAAAGACACAATGTTCTTGATATACAGGTCTTTAACTTCCTTGGTTAACATTATCCCCAGATATTTGATGCTGTTTTTGGCTATTGTAAAGGGTGATGTTTCTCTGATTTCTTTCTCAGTCACTTCATCATCTGTATATAATAGGGCCACTGATTTTTTTGAGTTTACCTTGTATCCTGTCACATTGCTGAAGGCGTTTATCAGTTCTAGGAGTAATCTTGCGGAGTTTTTTAGGTCACTTATGTAAACTATCATATCATCTGCAAATAGTGAAAGTTTGACTTCTTCTTTTCCTATTTGTATCCCCTTTATCTCCTTTTGTTGTCTTATTGCTGTAGCTAGAACTTCAAGTACAATATTGAAGAGATATGGAGAGAGTGGACAGCCATGTCTTGTTCCTGATTTTAGAGGAATTGCTTTGAGTTTCTCTCCATTTAGTTTGATGTTAGCTGTTGGTTTACTGTATATTGCTTTTATTATATTCAGGTACGTTCCTGTTATCCCTGATCTCTCTAGGACCTTTATCATGAAGGGGTGCTGGATTTTGTCAAAGGCTTTTTCAGCATCTAGTGAGATGATCATGTGGTTTTTCTTTCGCAGATTGTTAATATGGTGGATTACATTGATAGATTTTCTAATGTTGAACCATCCCTGCATTCCTGGGATGAAGCCTACTTGTTCATGGTGGATGATTTTTCTGATGTGTTCTTGAATCCGGTTTGCAAGTATTTTATTGAGTATTTTTGCATCAATGTTCATGAGGGAAATTGGTCTATAGTTCTCTTCTTAGTTGTGTCTTTGTGTGGCTTGGGTATCAAGGTAATTGTAGCCTCGTAGAAAGAGTTTGGCAGTGAGCCTCCTGCTTCTATTGTGTGGCATACTTTGAGGAGTATTGGAATTAGCTCTTCTTTGAATTTCTGGTAGAATTCTGCACTGAAGCCATCTGGGCCTGGGCTTTTTTTGTTTGGGAGACTTTTGATGACTGCTTCTATTTCATTAGGGGTTATAGGTCTGTTTAGATTGTTTATCTGTTCTTGATTTAGTTTTGGCAAGTGATATCTATCCAGGAAATTGTCCATTTCCTTTAAATTTTCAAATTTTGTGGAGTACAGATTTTCAAAGTATGCCCTGATGATTCTCTGGATTTCCTCAGAGTCTGTTGTTATGTCCCATTTTTCATCCCTGATTTTGTTAATTTGCATGCTCTCCCTCTGTCTTTTGGTTAGTTTGGACAGAGGTTTATCTATTTTGTTGATTTTCTCAAAGAACCATCTCTTTGTTTCATTGATTCTTCTCAGTGTTTTTCTGGTTTCTACTTGATTGATTTCAGCCCTCAATTTGATTATTTCCTGGCGTCTGCTCCTCCTGGGGCAGTTTGCTTCTTTTTGTTCTAGAACATTCAGCTGTGCTATTAATTCTCTAGTATGACTGTTCTCCAGTTTTTTCATGTGGGCACTTAGTGCTATAAACTTTCCTCTCAGCACTGCTTTCAAAGTGTCCCATAAGTTTGTGTATGTTGTGTCTTCATTCTCATTGAAATCGAGGAAGTCTTTAATTTCTTTTTTTATTTGTTCCTTTACCCAAGGATGGTGCAATTGTGCATTGTTCAATCTCCATGAGTTTGTAGGGTTTCTGAGATTTGTGTTATTGTTGAATTCTAATGTTAATGCATGGTGGTCTGATAAGATGCAGGGGGTTATTCCAATTTTTTTGTATCTGTGGAGATTTGCTATGTTTTCTATTATGTGGTCAAATTTAGAGAAGGTTCCATGTGGTGCCGAGAAGAAGGTATATCCCTTTGTATTTGGGTGGAATGTTCTATAGATGTCTGTTAAATCCAGTTGGGTCAAAACTTCTATTAGTTCTTTTGTTTCTTTGTTAAGTTTCTGTCTGGAGGTCCTGTCTAGCGGTGAGAGCGGAGTGTTGAAGTCTCCTATTAGTGTGTGAGATTTTATGTGCATTTTGAGCTTTAGTAATGTTTCTTTCACGAATGTAGCTGCCTTTGTATTTGGGGCGTAGATGTTTAAAATTGAGACTTCGTCTTGATGTAGTTTTCCTTTGATGAATATGAAGTGTCCTTCTTCATCTCTTTTGATTGATTTTAATTTGAAGTCTAATTTGTTAGATATTAGGATTGCTACATCCGCTTGTTTCTTGGGACCGTTTGATTGGAAGATCTTTTCCCAACCCTTTACTCTGAGATAACGTCTGTCTTTGATGTTGAGATGTGTTTCTTGTATGCAGCAGAAGGAAGGGTTCTGTCTTCGTATCCATTCTGCTAGTCTGTGTCTTTTTATAGGCAAGTTGAGGCCGTTGACATTGAGGGATATTAATGACCATTGATTGGTGATCCTTGTTTGTGCTTGATTTATTGTTAGTGAAGTTATTTTGTGTAGTTTCTCCTCCCTTTTTCTTTTGGTGTTTTGTAAAGTGTGATTATATATTGCCTGTGTCTATGTGAATGTAGTTATCTTCCTTGGCTCTAGGTTTTCCTTCTAGCATTTTCTGTAGAGCTGGATTCATGGATACGTATTGTTTAAATCTGGCCTTGTCATGGAATATTTTGTTTTCTCCATCTATGGTAATTGAGAGCTTTGCTGGATATAGTAGTCTGGGCTGGCATCCTTGTTCCCTTAGCATTTGTATGACATCTGACCAGGATCTTCTGGATTTCATCATTTCCATTGAGAAGTCAGGTGTAATTCGGATAGGTCTGCCTTTGCATGTTACTTGGCCTTTTTCTTTAGCTGCTCTTAATATTTTCTCTTTACTCTGTAGGTTTGATGTTTTGATTATTATATGGCGAGGTGACTTCTTTTTCTGGTTGAGCCTATTTGGTGTTCTGTAAGATTCTTGTACTTTCATAGGCATATCTTTCTTTAGGTTAGGGAAGTTTTCTTCTATGATTTTGTTGAATATGTTTTCTGTACCTTTAAGTTGAATTTCTTCACCTTCTTCTATACCTATTATTCTCAGGTTTGGCTTCTTCACAGTGTCCCATATTTCCTGGCTATTTTGTGTTAAGGATTTGTTGGTTTTGAGATTTTCTTTGGTTGACGACTCTATCCTCTAATGAGTCTTCAACACCTGAGATTCTCTCTTCTATTTCTTGTATTTCAAGATTCACTCTTTACATATGCTATTGTTATGACCTCTAGCAATGAGCACCAGAATAGCTAGAGTGCTTCACCCTAATGCAGAGAGTTCAAAGTATTTGTCTTCATTCTGAGAGACTGGTTGTCTATGCGGAATCCCCCATTAAACCTCCACATCAGGCTCCACTGGTGAAATGGCCATGGAAACACAGAACACTGACCTGTGAGTGCACCTTTCTAATGCAGCAGAGAACACTGATCACAAGCCCACCTCTGGAATGCCAGCAGAGAACAGTGATCATGTGCACAACCCTGGAATGCCAGCAGAATATACTGCTCATGATAATAACTCTGGAACTCTGCTCACTTCCTTAAGTCAACTGCCATTCCAGTTTGCACAGATCTTGAGAAGAAAAGCCTCACAGATCATCAGTATTAGTTAACCTCTTTCTGCATTTAGTTGCCATTGGAAGTCAGGATCCACTGGTGAACTCCCCTAGCCATCAGAGATCACTGATCAGGAGCCCATTTTTCAAACCTTGATCACTTCTTGAAGCCAACTGTCACTCCAGTTCTTT
>NW_024434417.1:0-6148 GCF_017639785.1 Mesocricetus auratus | reverse complement strand
TTTTTTTTTTTTATTAATATTTTCTTTATTTTCCATTTTAAATTTAGATAAGAAACAAGGTTGCTTCACAAGTCAGTACGAGGTCCCTCTCCCTTTCCCTCCCCTCCTCCCGTGCCCTCCCCCCATCCCCCCCCGTTATCCCCTCATTCTCCCAGGGAGGGTGAGGCCCTCCATGGGGGTGTCCATAGTCTGTCATTTCATATAGGGCAGGGCCTAGACCCTTCCCCAAGAGTTCAGGGTGAGAGTGCACCTCACATTGTTCTATGGGAGTCCAGAGACCGTGTGTATAGTTGGGATGGGTACTGATCTGCTGTCCAAGGCTCAATAGATTACCTAGGCCTCCTCACTGACACCCAGATTCAGGGTGTCTTGATCAGTCCCATGCTGGATTCCCAGGCTGATGCCTGGGATTCAAGAGTTAACCTTTGTCTGGTCAGCTGTTTCTGGGGGTTCAACCAGCCCAGTCTTAATCCCTTTGATCATCAGTCCTCCCTCTCTGATACTGGCTTTCTTGAGTTCAGCTCAGTACTTAACCAGCCAGTAAATGAAGTTTCTGTTTCCCAGACTCTCTGGCAATAGGATTGTAGGCTGGCACTCCCCAGATCTATGTCTAAAATCCATATATGAGAGAGTACATGCCATGTTTCTCTTTTTGTGACTGGGTTACCTCACTCAGGATGGTTTCTTCTAGTGTCATCCATTTGCCTGCGAATCTCATGATTCCATTATTTTTTTCTGCTGAATAGTACTCCATTGTGTAGATGTACCACATTTTCTCTATCCATTCTTCGGGTGAGGGACATCTAGGTTGCTTCCAAGTTCTGGCTATTACAAATAAAGCTGCTATGAACATAGTGGAACAGACATCTTTGTTATATGAATGGGCATCTTTTGGATATATGCCTAAGAGTGCAGTTGCTGGGTCTTGTGGTAGGTTTATTCCCATTTTTCTGAGGAATCTCCATACTGCTTTCCAAAGTGGCTGAACCAGTTGGCACTCCCACCAGCAATGGAGGAGTGTCCCCCTTTCACCACATCCTCTCCAGCATAAATTGTCATTGGTGTTTTTGATTTTAGCCATTCTGACAGGAGTGAGATGGTATCTCAGAGTTGCTTTGATTTGCATTTCCCGGATGGCTAAGGATGTTGAGCACTTTCTCAAGTGCCTCTCAGCCATTTTAGACTCCTCTATTGAAAACTCTCTATTTAGTTCTGCAGCCCACTTCTTAATTGGGTCCTTTGCTGTTTTGGAGACTTGCTTCTTGAGTTCTTTGTAAATTTTGGAGATCAACCCTCTGTCAGATGTGGGATTAGTGAATATTTTTTCCCATTCTGTGGGCTGCCTTTTTGTCTTGCTGACTGTGTCCTTTGCCTTACAGAAGCTTCTCAGTTTCAGTAGGTCCCATTTATTAATTGTTGATCTCACTGTCTGTGCTACTGGTGTTATGTTCAGGAAGCTGTCTCCTGTACCAATTCTTTCAAGGGTACCACCCACTTTCTCTTCTAAGAGGTTCAGTGTGGCTGGATTTATGTTGAGGTCTTTGATCCATTTGGACTTAAGTTTTGTGCATGGCGATAAACATGGATCGATCCGCATTTTTCTACATGCCAGTCTCCAATTATGCCAGCACCATTTGTTGAAGATGCTTTCTTTATTCCATTGTATATTTTTAGCTTCTTTGTCAAAGATCAGATGTTCGTACGTGTGTGGGTTAATACCCGGATTTTCAATTCGATTCCATTGGTCTGCCTGTCTATTTTTGTGCCAATACCAAACTGTTTTCAGGACTATAGCTCTATAATAGAGTTTGAGGTCAGGGATAGTGATGCCTCCGGACGTTGCCTTGTTGAACAGGGTTGTTTTGGCTATCCTGGGTCTTTTGTTTTTCCATACAAAATTGATTATTGTTCTTTCAAGGTCTGTGAAGAATTGTGCTGGGATTTTAATGGGGATAGCATTGAATCTGTAGATTGCTTTTGGCAGGATTGCCATTTTTACTATATTGATCCTACCTATCCAAGAGCATGGGAGATCTTTCCATTTTCTGAGGGCTTCTTTAATTTCTTTCTTTAAAGATTCAAAGTTCTTACGATACAGGTCTTTCACTTGTTTGGTTAGCGTTACCCCAAGGTATTTTATATTGTTTGTGGCAATTGTAAAGGGTGATGTTTCTCTGATTTCTCTTTCAGCCCTTTTATCATCTGTATATAGTAGGGCTACTGACTTTCTTGAGTTGATCTTGTAACCTGCCACTTTGCTGAAGGTGTTAATCAGCTGTAAGAGTTCCCTGGTAGAGTTCTTTGGGTCATTGATGTAAACTATCATATCGTCTGCAAACAGTGAAAGTTTGACTTCTTCCTTCCCAATTTGTATCCCCTTGATCCCCCTTTGTTGTCGTATGGCTATAGCTAGAACTTCAAGTACCATGTTGAAAAGGTATGGAGAGAGTGGACAGCCTTGTTTTGTTCCTGATTTTAGAGGAATTGCGTTGAGTTTCTGTCCATTTAGTTTGATGTTGGCTGTTGGTTTACTGTATATGGCTTTTATTATGTTTAAGTATGTCCCTGTTATCCCAGATCTCTCCAAGACCTTTATCATGAAGGGGTGTTGGATTTTGTCAAAGGCTTTTTCAGCATCTAGTGAGATGATCATGTGATTTTTGTTTTTCAGCTTGTTTATATGGTGGATTACGTTGATGGATTTTCGTATGTTGAACCATCCCTGCATCCCTGGGATGAAACCTACTTGATCATGGTGAATGATTGTTTTGATGTGTTCTTGGATCCGATTTGCCAGTATTTTATTGAGTATTTTTGCATCAATGTTCATGAGGGATATTGGTCTGAAGTTCTCTTTCTTGGTTGTATCTTTGTGTGGCTTGGGGATCAAGGTTATTGAAGCCTCATAGAAAGAGTTTGGCAAAGACCCTTCTGCTTCTATTGTGTGGAACACTTTGAGAAGAATTGGTATAAGCTGTTCTTTGAATTTGTGGTAGAATTCTGCACTGAGGCCATCTGGACCTGGACTTTTTTTGGTTGGGAGACTTTTGATGACAGCTTCTATTTCCATAGGGGTTATAGGTCTATTTAAATTGCTTATCTGTTCTTGATTTAGTTTTGGCAAATGATAGCTGTCCAGGAAGTCATCCATTTCCTTTAAATTTTCGAATTTTGTGGAGTACAGGTTTTCAAAGTATGACCTAATGATTCTCTGGATTTCCTCAGAGTCTGTTGTTATGTCCCCCTTTTCATTTCTGATTTTGTTAATTTGCGTGTTCACTCTCTGCTGTTTGGTAAGTTTGGACAAAGGTTTGTCTATCTTGTTGATTTTCTCAAAGAACCAACTCTTCGTTGCATTGATTCTTTGTATTGTTTTCCTGGTTTCTACTTTGTTGATTTCAGCCCTCAATTTGATTATTTCCTGGCGTCTACTCCTCCTGGGGGAGTTTGCTTCTTTGTGTTCTAGAGCTTTTAGCTGTGATGTTAATTCTCTGGTATAACTGTTTTCCTGTTTCTTCATGTGAGCACTTAGTGCTATGAACTTCCCCGTAGCACTGCTTTCAAAGTGTCCCATAGGTTTGGGTATGTTGTGTCTTCATTCTCATTGAATTCGAGGAAGTCTTTAATTTCTTTTTTTATTTCCTCTTTGACCCAGGGATGGTGCAGTTGAGCATTATTCAATTTCCATGAGTTTGTAGGTTTTCTGCAATTTGTGTTGTTGTTGAATTCTAATTTTAAGGCATGGTGGTCTGATAAGATGCATGGAGTTATTCCAATTTTTTTGTAGCTGCTGAGGTTTGATATGTTGCCAAGTATGTGGTCGATTTTTGAGAAGGTTCCATGTGGTGGTGAGAAGAAGGTATATTCTTTTTTATGTGGATGAAATGTTCTATAGATATCTGTTAATCCCAGTTGGGTCATTACTTCTATTAGACCCTTTGCTTCTTTGTTGAGTTCCTGTCTGGTATTCTTGTCTAGTGGTGAGAGTGGTGTGTTGAAATCTCCCACTATAACTGTGTGGGGCTTTAGATGAGATTTAAGTTCTAATAATGTTTCTTTAACGAATGTGGATGCCTTTGTATTGGGGGCATAGATGTTCAGGATAGACACTTCGTCTTGGTGGGTTTCACCTGTGATGAGTATGTAATGACCTCCTTCATCTCTTTTGATTGATTTTATTTTAAAGTCTAGTTTGTTAGATATTAGGATTGCTACCCCTGCTTGTTTCTTGGGTCCATTTGATTGAAAAATTTTTTCCCAACCTTTAACTCTCAAGTAATGTCTGTCTTTGAGGGTGAGGTGTGTTTCTTGTATGCAGCAGAAGGAAGGGTTCTGTCTTCGAATCCATTCTGCTAGTCTGTGTCTTTTTATGGGTGAGTTAAGGCCGTTAATATTGAGGGATATTAATGACCATTGATTGCTCATCCTTCTTCGATTTGCGATGGTTGTTGTTGTTGGAATTATGGGTGGAATTTCACCCCTTTGTTCTTTTGGCTGTTGGTAGAGAGGGATTCTCTAATGCTTATGTTTTTCTGGTTGTAGTTAGCTTCCTTGGGTTGGAGTTTTCCTTCCAAAATTTTCTGTAGGGCTGGGTTAGTGGACACATATTGGTTGAATCTAGTTTTGTCATGGAATATCTTGTTTTCTCCGTCTATAGTGATTGAGAGCTTTGCCGGGTATAGTAGTCTGGGCTGGCATCCATGGTCTCTTAGTGTAGGTAGAATATCTATCCAGGACCTTCTGGCTTTCAGAGTTTCCATGGAGAAATCAGGTGTAATTCTGATAGGTCTGCCTTTATATGTTACTTGACCTTTTTCCTTAGCTGCTCTTAATATTCTTTCTTTATTCTGTATGTTTGGGGTCTTGATTATTATGTGGCGAGGGGATTTTTTTTGTGGTCCACTCTATTTGGTGTTCTGTAGGCTTCTTGTACCTTCATTGGCATGTCTTTCTTAAGGTTGGGAAAGTTTTCTTCTATGATTTTGTTGAATATGCCTTCTGCCCCTTTGAGGTGGATTTCTTCTCCTTCTTCTATACCTATTATTCTTAGGTTTGGTCTTTTCATGGTGTCCCATAATTCCTGGATGTTTTGTGTTAAGGATTTGTTGGATTTAAGGTTTTCTTTGGTTGATAGATCCATTTCTCCTAATGTATCTTCAACACTTGAGATTCTCTCTTCCATCTCTTCTATTCTGTTGGTAATGCTTGTATTGGCAGTGCCTGACTGTTTGTCCAGCTTTTCTATTTTCTGCCTTTCTTCAGATTGTGTTTTTTTTAGTGTCTCTATTTCAGTTTTCAACCCTTGCAGCGTTTGCTTTGCTTCTTGCAATTTTCTGTTTATCTGTTCGTCCGTTTGTTGCCTTTTATGAATTTTTTGGTTTGTTCTTTCTTCCATTTCTTGCATTTTTTGGTTTGCTTTTTGTTCCATTTCTTGGATTTTGTGCTTTGTTTCTTCTTCCATTTCCTGCCTTTTTTGGTTTGTTTCTTCCTCCATTTTTTTCATTTTTTGCTTTGTTTTTTCTACCATTTCTTGCATTTTTTGCTTTGTTTCTTCTTCCATTTCCTGCCTTATTTGGTATGTTTCTTCTTCTAATTCTTGCATTTTTTGCTTTGCTTTTTCTTCCATTTCTTGCATTTTTTGCTTCATTTCTTCTTCCATTTCGTGCCGTTTTTGGTTTGTTTTTCTTCCAATTCTTGCATTTTTTGGTTTGTTTTTTCTTCCATTTCTTGCATTTTTTGGTTTGTTTTTCTTCCATTTCTTTGAGGGATTTTCCAATATCCTCTTTTAGGGCCTCTATCATTTTCATGAAAGTGCTTTTAAGATCGTTCTCTTCTGCTTCCTTCGCGTTGGAATATTGGGGTCTTGCTGGTGTGGAGTCTCTAGAATCTGGCGGTGTCATATTTGTTTTTCTGTTGCTGACTGTGTTTTTGTATTGTCTCTTTCCCATCTCTTCCTTTAGTGGGTGCAGAAAGAGCCCCTTCCTTGTCTGGGGACCAGAGTTCCCTTTTGGTGGGTGCTAGTAAGTCCAGTAATCTGGTGGTTCTTCTATGCCTTGTCCAAATGCTGGTCCGTGGGTAGAGAAGAAGAACAGGAATCTGGGGCGCTTAGCCTCCTACCTGGTCCCCTGGACCCTATGCTGGGTCCTCC
>NW_024434416.1:0-6557 GCF_017639785.1 Mesocricetus auratus | reverse complement strand
TCTAAAGAAAGATTTGCCAATTAAGAAGCTTACAGGAGAAGAGGAGGCTGGGAGTCCAGGGAAGCATCTGTTCCCTCCAGCAGCATCAAGTAAACAGGCCTGCTTCCCGGCCTGTGTTCAAGTGCCTGCAGATCGCCTGGGAGCTGAACAGAGCTCCCAATCCCGGCGGGAGCCAAGCACCCCAGCCTCCAGATCTTCTCTCCCACCAAGGAGACCAGGAAACAAGAGGAGGCTGGGAGTCCAGAGAAGCAGCGGTTCCTCCGGCAGCATCAGGTAAACAGGCCGGCTTCCCGGCCTGTGTTCCAGTGCCTGCAGATCGCCTGGGAACTGCACAGAGCTCCCAAACCCGGCGGGAGCCAAGCACCCCAGACTCCAGATATTCTCTCCCACCAAGGAGACCAGGAAACCAGAGGACCCAGGGAGACTAGGGGAGTAGCTTTTCTGGATCAAGTACAACAGGACCCAGCATAGGGTCCAGGGGACCAGGTAAGAGGATAAGCGCCCCAGATTCCTGTTCTTCTTCTCCACCCACGGGACCAGCATTTGGACAAGGAATAGAAGGACCACCAGATTATTGGACTTGCTAGCACGCGCCAAAAGGGAACTCTGGTCCCCAGACCAGCAAGGAGCTCTTTCTGCACCCACTAGAAGAAGAGATGGGACAGAGACAATACAAAAACACAGTCAGCAACAGAAAAACAAATATGACACCACCAGATTCTAGAGACTCCACACCAGCAAGACCCCAACACTCCAATGCGAACGAAGCAGAAGAGAACGACCTTAAAAGCACTTTCATGAAAATGATAGAGGCCCTAAAATAGGATATTGGAAAATTCATCAAAGAAATGGAAGAAAAAACAAAGCAAAAAATGCAAGAATTGGAAGAAAAAACAAACGAAAAAAGGCAGGAAATGGAAGAAGAAATGAAGCAAAAATGCAAGAAATGGAAGAAAAAACAAAGCAAAAATGCAAGAATTGGAAGAAGAAACATACCAAAAAAGGCAGGAAATGGAAGAAGAAACAAAGCAAAAAATGCAAGAAATGGTAGAAAAATCAAAGCAAAAAATGAAAAAATGGAAGAAGAAACAAACCAAAAGAGGCAGGAAATGGAAGAAGAAACAAAGCACAAAATGTGAGAAATGGTACAAAAAGCAAACCAAAAAATGCGAGAAATGGAAGAAAGAACAAAACAAAAAATTCATAAAAGGAAACAAATGGATGAACAGATAAACAGAAAATTGCAAGAAGAAATGCAAACACTGCAAGGGTTGAATACTGAAATAGAGACATTAAAAAAACACAATCTGAAGAAAGGGAGAAAATAGAAAAGCTGGACAAACAGTCAGGCACTACTAATACAAGCATTACCAACAGAATAGAAGAGATGGAAGAGAGAATCTCAAGTGTTGAAGATACACTAGGAGAAATGGATTTATCAACCATAGAAAACCTTAAATCCAACAAATCCTTAACACAAAACATCCAGGAAATATGGGACACGATAAAAAGACCAAACCTAAGAATAATAGGTATAGAAGAAGGAGAAGAAGGGGCAGAAGGCATATTCAACAAAATCATAGAAGAAAACTTTCCCAACCTTAACACGTGCCAATGAAGGTACAAGAAGCCTACAGAACACCAAATAGAGTGGACCACAAAAATCCCCTCACCACATAATAATCACGACCCCAAACATACAGAATAAAGAAAGAATATTAAGAGCAACTAAGGAAAAAGGTCAAGTAACATATAAAGGCATACCTATCAGAATTACACCTGATTTCTCCATGGAAACACTGAAAGCCAGAAGGTCCTGGATAGATATTCTACCTACACTAAGAGACAATGGATGCCAGCCCAGACAACTATACCCGGCAAAGCTCTCAATCACTATAGACGGAGAAAACAAGATATTCCATGACAAAACTAGATTCAAGAAATATGTGTCCACTAACCCAGCCCTACAGAAAATTTTGGAAGGAAAACTCCAACCCAAGGAAGCAAACTACAACCAGAAAAACATAAGCATTAAAGAATCCCTCTCTACCAACAGCCAAAAGAACAAAGGGGTGAAATTCCAAACATAATTCCACCACCAACAACAATCGCAAATCGAAGAAGGATGAGCAATCAATGGTCATTAATATCCCTCAATATTAATGGCTTTGATTCACCCATAAAAAGACACAGACTAGCAGAATGGATTCGAAGACAGAACCCTTCCTTCTGCTGCATACAAGAAACACACCTCACCCTCAAAGACAGACATTACCTGAGAGTTAAAGGTTGGGAAAAAATTTTCAATCAAATGGACCCAAGAAACAAGCAGGGGTAGCAATCCTAATATCTAACAAACTAGACTTTAAAATAAAATCAATAAAAAGGGATGAAGGAGGTCATTACATACTCATCACAGTTGAAACCCACCAATATGAAGTGTCTATCCTGAACATCTATGCCCCAAATACAAAGGCATCCACATTCGTTAAAGAAACATTATTAGAACTTAAATCTCATCTAAAGCCCCACACAGTTATAGTGGGAGATTTCAACACACCACTCTCACCACTAGACAGGAATACCAGACAGAAACTCAACAAAGAAGCAAAGGGTCTAATAGAAGTAATGACCCAACTGGGATTAACAGATATCTATAGAACATTTCATCCACATAAAAAAGAATATACCTTCTTCTCACCACCACATGGAACCTTCTCAAAAATCGAACACATACTTGGCAACATATCAAACATTAGCAGCTACAAAAAAATTGGAATAACTCCATGCATCTTATCAGACCACCATGCTTTAAAATTAGAATTCAACAACAACACAAATTGCAGAAAACCTACAAACTCATGGAAATTGAATAATGCTCAACTGCACCATCCCTGGGTCAAAGAGGAAATAAAAAAAGAAATTAAAGATTTCCTCGAATTCAATGAGAATGAAGACACAACATACCCAAACCTATGGGACACTTTGAAAGCAGTGCTACGGGGGAAGTTCATAGCACTAAGTGCTCCCATGAAGAAACAGGGAACAGTTATACCAGAGAATTAACATCACAGCTGAAAGCTATAGAACACAAAGAAGCAAACTCCCGCAGGAGGAGTAGATGCCAGGAAATAATCAAATTGAGGGCTGAAATCAATAAAGTAGAAACCAGGAAAACAATAGAAAGAATTAATGCAACGAAGAGTTGTTTCTTTGAGAAAATCAACAAGATAGACAAACCTTTGTCCAAACTTACCAAACAGCAGAGAGTGAACACGCAAATGAACAAAATCAGAAATGAAAAGGGGGACATAACAACAGACTCTGAGGAAATCCAGCGAATCATTAGGTCATACTTTGAAAACCTGTACTCTACAAAATTCGAAAATTTAAAGGAAATGGATGACTTCCTGGACAGCTATCATTAGCCAAAACTAAATCAAGAACAGATAAGCAATTTAAATAGACCTATAACCCCTATGGAAATAGAAGCTGTCATCAAAAGTCTCCCAACCAAAAAAAGCCCAGGTCCAGATGGCCTCAGTGCAGAATTCTACCAGAAATTCAAAGAGCAGCTTACACCAATTCTTCTCAAAATGTTCCACTCAATAGAAGCAGAAGGGTCTTTGCCAAACTCTTTCTATGAGGCTTCAATAACCTTGATCCCCAAGCCACACAAAGATACAACTAAGAAAGAGAACTTCAGACGAATATCCCTCATGAACATTGATGCAAAAATACTCAATAAAATATTGGCAAATCGGATCCAAGAACACATCAATACACTCATTCACCATGCTCAAGTAGGGTTCATCCCTGGGATGCAGGGATGGTTCAACATACGAAAATCCATCAATGTAATCCAGCATATAAACAAGCTGAAAAACAGAAATCACATGATCATCTCACTAGATGCTGAAAAAGCCTTTGACAAAATCCAACACCCCTTCATGATAAAGGTCTTGGAGAGATCTGGGATAACAGGGACATACTTAAACATAATAAAAGCTATATACAGTAAACCAACAGCCAACATCAAACTAAATGGACAGAAACTCAACGCAATTCCTCTAAAATCAGGAACAAAACAAGGCTGTCCACTCTCTCCATACCTTTTCAACATGGTACTTGAAGTTCTAGCTATTGCCATACGACAACAAAGCGGGATCAAGGGGATACAAATTGGGAAGGAAGAGGTCAAACTTTCACTGTTTGCAGACGATATGATAGTTTACATCAATGACCCAAAGAACTCAACCAGGGAACTCTTACAGCTGATTAACACCTTCAGCAATGTGGCAGGCTACAAGACCAACTCAAGAAAATCAGTAGCCCTACTATATACAGATGATAAAAGGGCTGAAATGGAAATCAGAGAAACATCACCCTTTACAATTGCCACAAACAACATAAAATACCTTGGGGTAACGCTAACCAAACAAGTGAAAGACCTGTATCATAAGAACTTTGAATCTTTAGAGAAAGAAATTAAAGAAGCCCACAGAAAATGGAAAGATCTACCATGCTCTTGGATAGGTAAGATCAATGTAGTAAAAATGGCAATCCTGCCAAAAGCAATCTACAGATTCAATGCAATCCCCATTAAAATCCGAGCTCAATTCTTCACAGACCTTGAAAGAACAATAATCAATTTTGTATGGAAAAACAAAAGACCCAGGATAGCCAAAACAACCCTGTTCAACAATGCAACATCCGGAGGCATCACCATCCCTGACCTCAAGCTCTATTATAGAGCTATAGTCCTGAAAACAGCTTGGTATTGGCACAAAAATAGACAGGTAGACCAATGGAATCGAATTGAAAATCCGGGTATTAACCCACACAGGTACGAACATCTGATGTTTGACAAAGAAGCTAAAAATATTCAATGGAATAAAGAAAGCATCTTCAACAAATGGTGCTGGCATAATTGGAGACTGGCACATAGAATAATGTGGATCGATCCATGTTTATCGCCATGCACAAAACTTAAGTCCAAATGGATCAAAGACCTCAACATAAATACAGCCACACTGAATCTCTGAGAAGAGAAAATGGGTGGTACCCTTGAATGAATTGGTACAGGAGACAGCTTCCTGAACATAACACCAGTAGCACAGACAGTGAGACCAACAATTAATAAATGGTACCTCCTGAAACTGAGAATCTTCTGTAAGGTAAAGGACACAGTCAGCAAGACAAAAAGGCAGCCCACAGAATGGGAAAAATATTCACTAATCCCACATCTGAAAGAGGGTTGATCTCCAAAATTTACAAAGAACTCAAGAAGCAAGTCTCCAAAACACCAAAGGACCCTTTTAAAAAGTGGGCTGCAGAACTAAATAGAGAGTTTTCAATACAGGAGTCTAAAATGGCTGAGAGGTACTTGAGAAAGGACTCAACATCCTTAGCCATCCGGGAAATGCAAATAAAAACAACTCTCAGATACCATCTCACTCCTGTCAGAAAGGCTAAAATCAAAAACACCAATGACAATTTATGCTGGAGAGGATGTGGTGAAAGGGGGACACTCCTCCATTGCTGGTGGGAGTGCCAACTGGTTCAGCCACTTTGGAAATCAGTATGGAGATTCCTCAGAAAAATGGGAATAAACCTACCACAAGACCCAGCAACTCCACTCTTAGGCATATATCCAAAAGATGCCCATTCATACAACAAAGATGTTTGTTACACTATGTTCATAGCAGCTTTATTTGTAATAGCCAGAACTTGGAAGCAACCTAGATGTCCCTCACCCGAAGAGTGGATAGAGAAAATGTGGTACATCTACACAATGGAGTACTATTCAGCAGAAAAAATAATGGAATCATGAGATTCGCAGGCAAATGGATGACACTAGAAGAAACCATCCTGGGTGAATTAACCCAGTCACAAAAAGAGAAATATGGCATGTACTCTCTCATATATGGATTTTAGACATAGATCTGGGGAGTGCCAGCCTACAATCCTATGGCCAGAGAGTCTGGGAAACAGAAACTTCATTTAGTGGCTGATCGAAGAAGAGGCAGACTCCCTTGGTTAAGTACTGAGCTGAACTCAAGAAAGCCAGTAACAGATAGGGAGGACTGATGATCAAAGAGATTAAGACTGGGCTGGTTTAACCCCCAGAAACAGCTGAACAGACAAAGGTTAACTCTTGAATCCCAGGCATCAGCCTGGGAATCCAGCATGGGACTGATCAAGACCCTCTGAATCTGGGTGTCAGTGAGGAGGCCTAGGTAATCTATTGAGCCTTGGGCAGCAGATCAGTACCCATCCCAATATACACACGGACTTTGGACTCCCATAGAACAATGTGAGGTGCACTCTCACCCTGAACTCTTGGGGAAGGGTCTAGGCCCTGCCCTATATGAAATGACAGACTATGCACACCACCATGGAGGGCCTCACCCTCCCTGGGGAAATGAGGGGATAACGGGGTGGGGAGTTGGGGGAGGGCACGGGAGTAGGGGAGGGAATTGGAGAGGGACCTGGAACTGACTTGTGAAGCAACCTCGTTTCTTATCTAAATTTAAACTGGAAAATAAAATAAAAAA
>NW_024434415.1:0-2901 GCF_017639785.1 Mesocricetus auratus | reverse complement strand
GAGGTCTGACTCCCAAAGTTCTCCTTCACCTCCCCAAGCAGGTCATGCAAAAATGTTGTGGTGTGCATGTATGCACAAAATAAACAGATGCAGGGTCTGGAGAAATGTCCCGTCTGTTCAGAAGGTACAATACTCTTGAGGAGAACCTGAATTTGTTTTCCACCACCCATGTTAGACATGTAAAAACCTCCTGTAACTCCAGTTCCAAGGGAATTCAAGGTTGCTGCACTCCCAGCCACATTCCCTCATCTGCATCTACTTAGTTCAAAATAATAAGTTCATGCTGTAGAGAATAGAGGCTACTATTCTCCTGCCCAAGTGCTATTGTGGCTGTGTACTGACTTCCAGAACCATCTGACTAAGTCAGAGTCTGGAGAGATTGCTGAGCAGTGAAGAGCACTTGTTACTTTTGCCAGGGACACAGAATTGGTTCCCACTGCTCACAAAGTGGCCACAACCACCCACAACTCCAGTTTTAAGGGCCCTGATGGCATCTCTTAAACTCACAGGGCATTATGCCCTCATGTGGTGCACATACATACTTGCAGGCAATACACTCATAAACACACAATAAGAGAGATATCTAAAACAAACCGATAATAGATACCACAAAGTCAAAAGGGATCAAAGAAATGTCTGAGTCACTGCCTGAATCCCGGGGCCAGAGTTCTTCACAAGCTGAGTCACAGGTATTCACTCAGGATGTGTTCTGATCACCCCCAACCCTCCTTCCAATGGTCACCTGGGGTGGCTTTGCAATTCATGGTCATACAGAATATTGCTTCTTTTCACCTCAAATAAATACATTAAGAGACTGGTTTTGGAACTGAACATGGTAGAACACGCATTTAATCCAGTCACTTGGGAGGCAGAGGATGGCAGAGGAAGGCAGATCTCTCTGCTTTACAGGGAATCCTGGTCCACAAAGCAAACTCCAGGACAGCCAATGATATTACACATAGATACCCTGCCTGTAAAAAATAAACAAAATAGCAAAACAAAAATAGTCTGGTTAGAGGCTGAGCAGATGGCTCAGAGGCCTCGATCTCTTGTTCTTTAGATAACAGAGTCTCTGTTCCCAGCAGTCACATGGTAGCACAGAACTGTCCCTACCTCTCTCTTATGTCCTCCATGTGCACACAAGATGCATGAGTATACATACACATATGCAGGCAATATACTTTTTCCTTGATCCCACCTCCTTTCTGCTCCTCAGAGAAGGTAAGGCCTCCAATAGGCTGACAACTAACATCTGTCCATCATCTTGTGAGCAAGGAATCTCTCCATAGAGAAGAGAAAAGTCAAAATCACTTCATGTATTACACTTAGATCTTAGTACCACTGCCAGTGGCCTCATATACTGCCCAAGCCTCACCAATGCCACCTGTATTCAGGGGTCTCAGTTCAGTCCTATGCAGGTTTCCTGGTTGACAGTGCAGAATCAGTCATCTCTTACTAGCTCAGGTCAGCTGATGCTTGGGTTCCCCCATCAGGGTCTTGATGCTTTGGTCATATTGCTGCTGATCTTGCTCTCTTTGATTGTACTCTGGGAGGTGGAGTCTTGTTTCATTACAGAACTCTGCACCTGCTTCCATCTGTTTCTGCAAGAGGGGTCTAGCTTCTCTGGGGTCTTTGTTATATTAAAACTAAACATATTTTTATTACTGTTTTTATCCTCCTTTGCTCTCCAATGCATTTGTATATTTTTAATCACACTGTAGCCTGTTTAGAGGTTTGTGTTGTTTTTGTTTCTGTTTTCATTTCTTTGATCTGTCTTTACTGAGTATGTGTAACCCTTTCTGTCTGGATAAACAAAACCCCAAACCCACCATGCAGTTTGATCTAGGAGCTCCCCCTAGGAGCTCCATCCCACAGAAAGCAGCTGGGAGAGGCCTCTCTGTACCACATTATAAATGATCAACCCTTAGCTCAGACTTCTTAATAACTAACTTTTCTTAAGATAATTTTCAGCCTTATTTTATGCTTGTTTTTCCTGATTGTTTGTCACTGTTAGTGTGTCATATTTTGGAAGAACAGACAGTTGGTAGCTTTCATGTGGATTCTGAGAATTGAACCCAGACAATCTGGGTGAGCACTCAATGGTCTTAACTGCTGAGTCATCTTTCCAGCATACTAACTAACGCTTACAACTGTTTTTTTTGTTTTTTTTTGTCAAGACTAGGATTCTCTTTATTTCTTTGTAGCCTGTCCTGGACCTCCCTGTGGAGAACAGGCTGGCATTGAACTCACAGAGATGTGCTTGCCTCTTCCTGCTGAGTGGTGGAAATAAAGGCCTGCACTGCAAACACCCAGCTTAACTCTTACAATTTAAATTAACCCATTTCTATTAATCTATGTGTTGCTCCAAGGCTTGTTGGTTTTGCCTCCATTTCATGTCCTGGCTCCTATCTGTCTTCTGGGCAACTCAATTGACTCTGACCTTCCTTTTACCAGAATTCTCTCTGCTCCATAATCCTGCCTACCCACCAGTCAATTGGATTTCCTTAACAATGGGAGTGATACATATTTACAGTGTACAAATTTGCTCCACAGCTTTCTGGGATATAAGCATCCTTTCATACCGATTGAGTTACAGACTGGCTGATGCCACTTTACACTCCAGTTCTCCCTCCATTTTGACCTTCGTAGCTGGCTCACATTCTCCTGGTTCAGTTCTCAATTGTTACTAAGATTACAAATATTCCAGCATCCATGACTAATATGGATTTCTCTTCTTTTCCTTCCTTCCTTCCTTTCTTTCTTTCCTTCTTTCTTTTTATTTCTTTCCTTCTTCCCTTCCTTCCTCCCTTCCTTCCTTTCTTTCCTTCTTTCTTTCCTGTTCTTTCTTTCTTCATTTCCTTCCTTCCTTCCTTTCTTTCTTCCTAACTTCCTTTCTTCCTT
>NW_024434414.1:0-10033 GCF_017639785.1 Mesocricetus auratus | reverse complement strand
GCTTTTCGATTAGATAAATCTCTATACCTGTGCGTTTGTAAAATGGCGGCAGCTAGTCCTGCATTGGTTAGGGGTCCCCCCAGCTCCCTGCACACTCTGAGCCAATCTTGTAAACCTTTGCTTTTGCGAGGGGCGATAGCCGCTCGACATTCCTGGGTTGCTTGTTCATAGACAAGTTGCTCAATCAGGGGCATAGCTTGTTCTGAATCACCAAAGATGCGACTGGCGGCCTCTGTCATTCTGGCCACAAAGTCTGAAAATGGCTCTTGGGGTCCTTGGACAATCTTTGTAAGGTGTCCACTGGACTCTCCCCTTTTGTGAGGGCCTTCCATGCTTTAATAGCGGCGGCCGACACCTGACCATAGACGCCCCAGATGTAGTTGGTTTGATTAAGGGCATGTTGACCCTGACCTGTCAGCATTTCAAATGTCCACTGCCTCTGATTCTCATCTTCAGCCGTGGCATTAACTCTAGCTTGTGCCTGGGCTGCATCATACCAGAGAGCCTTCCATTCCATGTATTGTCCCATGTTGGGAAGCACTGCTTTCACTGTCGTTTGCCAGTCAGTGGGAGTCATGGCAAAATTAGCAAGCCTTTCCACCTGTAATGTGGTAAAGTTAGCATTGACCCCATAATTACGAACGGATTCGGCCAATTCTTTAATTTGATTGTAATCTACAGGGGTATGTACTCTTCCGCCTTCCACATTCTCGAATACTGGAAAAGCCATTTGTATTTTTCTCCGTTCCTCTAAAGGTAAAAAGGAGTCAGTACCAGTATTCAGCCGAAGCTCATATGGCGGAGGCGCTGAGGGGCGTGAGCCCGCCGGATTTATAGGCGGTGGCCTCACATTCATTTTTGTTTTCAGTGGCCGGTGTCTATCAGGGTGATATCTTTTTTCCTCATACCGTGCCACCTCCCCCTCTAGACCACCTTCTTCGCTAGAATCCAGAGTGTCAGAATCAGAATTATCTAGCTCCAAGGCTTCTAGCTCTACTGCAGGGTATAGACTAGATTCTGGCTTTTTCTTTTTCTTAGATTTGTTAAGGGGTGAATGATAACTCCCTTCTTTCTCTCCCCCTTTCTTAACTTCCTGGGGAGGGCCTTTTTTCTTAGACATGTCTTTTCTTTTGCGAGCTCCCATTCTCTCACTCCGTTCAGTTTCTGACATGCTATCCTGAACTTCCTCTAAGGTTCCCTGACTTTCTATTATAGCAGGGTGACAGGCCTCATCCTCCAAGCAGTTTTTAACTAGCTTCCAAATGGCTTTGGTACCTAAGCAGAGATCTCCTTCTGCATGCTTCCTGTCTAGTTCTTTACCTAGCTTGTTCCATGAGGCCACAGTGAGGGACCCGGAACAAGCATACCATGGTGCCACTCTATCTACCTCCTTCACAAAATTTTGAAGTGTTCGTGGTGCAATTTTAAGATCTCTTTGTTTTAGCACAGTCTGTAAGGCTGTAACCACTGACTGTGACGACCCCATCGCGCTGACAGCTTATCTAAAAAACGCGCTCAACTCCGTTACCAGACTGACAGCACCAGACTGACAGCACCAGACTGACAGCGCCAGACTGACAGCGCCAGATGGACAGCGCCAGACGGACAGCGCCAGACGGACAGCGCCGTTCTGTCAGCACCAGCCACAATGAAGGAGAAGGACAAACAGGACTAGCACCAAAGCCTCCACTGACCCGTCCCACGGTGATGACAAACTAAGGCCAAAGTCGAGAAAAGGGTTGTTCAGGATAAAGCATACCTCTCTGAACCTACGTCCCTGCAGTTCTGAATCCGCCCCGTCTTCCGAGGGGTCTCCCGCGGCGCCGGCGATGTTGAAGAGTTCCCGGGTTTCGGCACCAGATGTCCCGCGCTACCGTCTCGCCAGCAAGAACGACGCAGAACACTCGGATCCTTCTGCAGTAAAGCTTTAATGCATCTTGAGAGATAGATGATCAGCTTCTTAGAGGGAGACCCCAAGCTAAGAAACCCAGCCCCTTATATAAGCCTAGGAGCTCCGAGTGAGATGTGTAGAGCCGGGATTGGTGGTTTGCACATCACCCCAGATGACGTCACGGGAGAGGCACAGTTTAAACGGTTAACTCCAACTGACAGCGACAGTTAACTCCAACTGACAGCGACAGTTAACTCCAACTGACAGCGACAGTTAACTCCAACTGACAGCGACAGTTAACTCCAACTGACAGCGACAGTTAACTCCAACTGACAGCGACAGTTAACTCCAACTGACAGTGGATGTCAGCGCCATCTTCTAACGGCAATAGCGATAGCGAGAATGCCTCAGGCACTTCTAGGAATTCATGGTAGACATGTCCTTTGACATAAGTGGAGAGAATGTGATTTATTAAAGCATGCCTGAGGATTCAGAAAGCAAAGCCTGTCACAAGTTATAGAGGTCAGGCAGTGTGATGCATACCTTTAATCCCAGCAGCCATACTAGCTAACCAGGCAGTGGTGTCTCACATCTTTAATCCCAGGAATCAGGAGAGAGGCAGACGGATGTCTTTGAGTTCAAGGCCAGTCTGACCTACACAAGAGTGAAGACTAACAGAGTTCACGCCTTTGATCCCAGCACTTGGGTGACAACCTTTAACCCCAGCACTAGGAAGGTGAAGGCGGCAGTGACTTGGCTGGGGGAGGAAAGGAACACAAGGAGGAGGAGACAGGAAGTGACAGCTTATACCCATGAGGATTTGTGGGGAAAGGACTGCCATTTCAGCTTGGTAGAGGTTGTATCTTCTGGCTTGGCTCCTTTGCTTTTCTGATCTTCAGCTTGAAGCTTAAACCACAGTATCTGTCTTGGATTTATTCATACTGGATTAAAACACATAATGACATCAAAACCACAAGGCTGTAAAGGAAAAAGAATCAAGGGAGCTGGGGAAAAAAACAAAAAAAGAAAATATACTAATTAGAAACTTAGGGGCCATAGACTTTGATTCAGTTATTCTTTACTCTCTCCCCCTCTCTCTTTTCTCCTTTTAATAAAATGGTTTATGAAGCAGAAATCTTCAGGTATCTTATGTTCTTGAAGGCAGTTAGATCAACCATACAATGGTTAACTGAATTTATTTTTCATTGACCCAGCAAGGCCTTTAAAATAAAGACAGATAGCTTCAAACCTGCTGCTCTCCTACAATAGGGTGTGAGTGGGTTAGTGTTCATTCTCCATATCATGTCGCATCTATACCCTTCCAACATTATCAATAGGCTAATTATTTTAGAATGCTATCAAAATTCTGGAACATTCAGCATGTCTTGTCTGGAGAGGACAGTGTTTAATTCACACATATGTTCTGTTCAGTAGAAGTTAACTGTGTGAATGTAGGACATGCATGAAAACATCTTGTGCTCTACTGATGGAAGTCAGTGTAAATGGATGCAGTCACCAGCGTGAATGTGATTTGGTAAGGCAAGTGGATGCTGTCACCAGTGTGACAGGACTCTGCAGACACCTGGGTGACTTGGTGGTGAGGTTTGTGCAATGACTATTCCCCAAAGGATACTGGAATCCTATCAGTTTCATGTGTCAGTGTTGTAGGGGATCAATGATGTGACCCATCTGAGTTTGAGAGACTGTAAGAAACACCTGTGGGGGGCGATCCCAGCTAGGAAAGACATCAGCCCTTCCAGGCCCCAAACTCCAGCAATCCCAGCCAGCCAGGAAAGACATCAGCCCTTCCAGGCCCCAAACTCCAACGATCCCAGTCAGCTTCAGGAAGGAAGGAGACCAGTGGAGACAGAAAGACCCCACCAGCACCCACTGGAAGAAGAAATGGGAAGAAGACAGAATAAGAACTCACTCAGCAATCAAAAGACCAACATGACTCCACCAGAATCTAGGGAACCAATGCCAGCAAGACCTGAAAAGCACTACATAGATGAAGCAGAGGAGACAGACCTTAAAAATCATTTTATGAAGATAGAGACCCTCAAAGAAGAAACCAGGAAATCCCTTAAAGAAATAGAGGAGAAAACAAACAAAAAAAATCCATGAAATGGGGGAAATTTTCAAGAAGAAATAAATCTCTCAAAGAATCTAAAGAGTACCAAGAAAAAACAACCAAACAAATGAAGGAAACAACTCAAACAGTTGAAGGATTGAAAGCTGAAATAGAAACAATAAAGAAAACACAGAACGAGGGGATGCTGGAAATGGAAAAGCTGGGTAAACGATCGGGAACTACAGATGCAAGTATCACCAATAGAATACAAGAGATAGAAGAGAGAATCTCAGGTGTTGAAGACTCATTAGAGGATATACAGTCGTCAACCAAAGAAAATCTAAAAACCAAAAAAGCCCTAACACAAAATATCCAGGAAATATGGGACACTGTGAAGAAGCCAAACCAGAGAATAATAGGTATAGAAGAAGGCGAAGAAATACAACTCAAAGGTACAGAAAACATATTCAACAAAATCATAGAAGAAAACTTCCCTAACCTAAAGAAAGATATGCCTATGAAAATACAAGATTCTTACAGAACACCAAATAGGCTAGACCAGAAAAAGAAGAAACCTCGCCATATAATAATCAAAACATCAAACCTACAGAATAAAGAGAAAATATTAAGAGCAGCTAAAGAAAAGGTCAAGTAACATATAAAGGCAGACCTATCCGAATTACACCTGACTTCTCAAATGGAAACGATGAAAGCCAGAAGATCCTGGACAGATGTCCTACAAATGCTAAGGGAACAAGGATGCCAGCCCAGACTACTATATCCAGCAAAGCATTCAATTACCATAGATGGAGAAAACAAAATATTCCATGACAAAGCCAGATTTAAACAATGCATGTCCATGAATCCAGAAAGTGCTAGAAGGAAAACCTAGGTCCAAGGAAGATAACTACACTCACAAAGACATAGGCCATATATAATCCCACTTCACATAACACCAAAAGAAAAAGGGAGGAGAAACTACACAAAATAACTTCACTACCAATAAATCAAGCACAAACAAGAATCATCAATCAATGGTCTTTGATATCCCTCAATGTCAATGGCCTCAACTTGCCTATAAAAAGACACAGACTAGCAGAATGGATACTAAGACAGAACCCAACCTTCTGCTGCATACAAGAAACACATCTCAACATCAAAGACAGACGGTATCTCAGGGTAAAGGGTTGGGAAAAGATTTTCCAATCAAACGGACCCAAGAAACAAGCGGGTGTAGCAATCCTAATATCTAAAAAACTAGAATTCAAATTAAAATCAATCAAAAGAGATGAAGGACATTTCATAGTCATCAAAGGAAAATTCCATCAAGATGAAGTCTCAATTTTAAACATCTACACCCCAAATACAAAGGCACCTACATTTGTGAAAGAAATATTACTAAAGCTCAAACTGCACATAAAATCTCACACACTAATAGTAGGAGACTTCAACACTCCGCTCTCACCACTAGACAGGACCTCCAGACAGAAACTTAACAAAGAAACAAAAGAACTAATAGAAGTTATGACCCAACAGGGTTTAACAGACATCTATAGAACATTCCACCCAAACACAAAGGGATATACCTTCTTCTCAGCGCCACATGGAACCTTCTCTAAAATTGACCATATAATAGGAAACATAGCAAATCTCCACATATACAAAAAAAATTGGAATAACCTCCTGTATCTTATCAGACCACCATGCATTAAAATTAGAATTCAACAATAACACAAATTGCAGAAATTCTACAAACTCATGGAAATTGAACAATGCTCAATTACACCATCCCTGGGTAAAGAAAGAAATAAAAAAGAAATTAAAGACTTCCTGGAATTCAATGAGAATAAAGACACAACATACACAAACCTATGGGACACTTTGAAAGCAGTGCTGAGAGGAAAGTTCATAGCACTAAGTGCCCACATGAAGAAACTGGAGAACAGTCACACTAGAGAATTAATAGCACAGATGAACGGTCTAGAACAAAAAGAAGCAAACTCACCCAGGAGGAGCAGATGCCAGGAAATAATCAAATTGAGGGATGAAATCAATCAAGTAGAAACCAGGAGAACATTGAGAAGAATCAATGAAACAAAGAGTTGGTTCTTTGAGAAAATCAACAAAATAGACAAACCTCTGTCCAAACTAGCCAAAAGACAGAGAGCATACTAATTAACAAAATCAGAAATGGAAAAGGGGACATGACAACAGATTCTGAGGAAATCCAGAGAATCATCAGGGCATACTTTGAAAATCTGTACTCCACAATATTTGAAAATTTAAAGGAAATGGACAATTTCCTGGATAGATATCACTTGCCAAAACTAAATCAAGAACATAAACAATCTAAACAGACCTATAACCCTTAATGAAATAGAAGCAGTCATCAAAAGTCTCCCAAACAAAAAAAGCCCAGGCCCAGATGGCTTCAGTGCAGAATTCTACCAGAAATTCAAAGAAGAGCTAATTCCAATACTCCTCAAAGTATTCCACACAATAGAAGCAGGAGGCTCACTGCCAAACTCTTTTAACGAGGCTACAATTACCTTGATACCCAAGCCACACAAAGACACAACTAAGAAAGAAAACTATAGACCAATTTCCCTCATGAACATCGATGCAAAAATACTCAATAAAATACCAGAAAACCGGATTCAAGAACACATCAGAAAAATCATCCACCATGATCAAGAAGGCTTCATCCCAGGAACGCAGGGATGGTTCAACATTAGAAAATCTATCAATGTAATCCACCATATAAACAAACTTCGAAAGAAAACCCACATGATTATCTCACTAGATGCTGAAAAAGCCTTTGCCAAAATCCAGCACCCCTTCATGATAAAGGTCCTAGAGAGATCAGGGATAACAGGAACATACCTGAATATAATAAAAGCAATATACCGTAAACCAACAGCTAACATCAAACAAAATGGAGAGAAAGACATCTTTGTATATAGTTTTGTATCAAGTCTGAATCCTTTGTTTAGACTAAAGGGGGATTGTAGGGAGACAGTTTACTGAGTACCTAGGCTCTGACCACGCCCGTTTGTGCATGGCCACAGGTACATATGGGACATGTGGAGAGGTCTTCAGCTGACTTCAGCTGAGTTGTGAGGAAAGCTGGCTAGCAGGGAGGCCATGTTAGTTCCACATGGCATCAGAGGCCTCTTCCCTGAACATTCCATTGTGTCCTGGAGACCATGGAGTCCTGTGAGGTCACCTGTGTTGTAGCAACACCAAGTCCCTTTGGTGAGGCCTTCAGTGTCGTTAAGGTTCACAGACGAACATGTTGGCAAGACTGAGGAATCTCCTTAGGAGAGAAAATGGAAACAGGAGACCAGAGAGAGACCGAAGAAACCTGACCTTCAGCCTCAGTTTAAACCATCAAAAAAGAAATAGTTCAAAAGAAAGACCAGTAAGTCCTGGGCAAGAGATTGGGAGCTCCCTGGAGACAATTGCCTTTAGCTGAGTCTTTGGGTAATGGGGCACAAGAACTGGGATTTCTGGGAAGAAATTGAACATCAGTGCCTGACAAGTCTCCTGGAAGTCAAGGATTCCAGGGTAGTAATTTGTCTCTCTAAGAAGCCAAGAACTGCTAAGGCAAAAGCTATTGTGCTGGTACATCTTAGATTTCAATCTTGCAGAACAGTGAGGATTGTTGGAGAACCAGGATCAAAATGAGACCAGCATGAGGAAGGGACTAGTGGAGTGTGTCCAGCTACAGGCAGGTCATTACTGAACTTCAAAGCCAGTGCATATCTTTAAGTACTGTAAACCTCTATGTGTCCCCTGCGTTGTCAGCGGGGTGGCTTGGTGATTCTTGAGTAGTTTGTAAATCTATCATGGATTCCTTTCTGAAAAACACTTAGTCCTATCTAGAAAAATACTCATGGTGTGATTTTGGCCTCATTGTGACAGACACCAGGACTGAGAATTTTTTCTTCTTTTCTTTTTTGGTTTTTCGAGTCAGTTTCTCTTTATTGCTTTGGAGGTTGTCCTGGAACTCACTCTGTAGACCATGTTGGCCTCAAACTCACAGAGATCCGCCTGCCTCTGCCTCCTGAGTGCTGGGATTAAGGGTGTGCACCACCAATGCTCCGGGAGAATTTTTATTTTATAGAGAGGAGAAACATTATCGCAGTTTATGGTGGGTACAGACTGTGAAGTAGACTCTAGGGACCCTCTTAGCCAGCTATTTCAGCAGTCCTCCTGAAAGAACTCAGGCAACTCCCCGCACCTCCCTTCATCTGAACATCCTGTCTCCTCTGCCCTAGGGTCAGTATAGCAAGTTTGATAGGCACCCGAAGTTCCGAGTACATATGAGACAGAATGTAGCATTCCATGGGCTCCAGTAGCCTTGAACACAGCCTGAATTCATGTGACTAATGAAAACTTTGTTCATGGAGTTTTTTGTTTCTAGGTCCATGCCTTACCATTGGCCAAAACCTTCTTCTGAACGATGGAGCAAAAGCAGGTCATGACAGACCTGCATAGGTTGGAGAATGAGAACAAAGAAGCCTTTGAGAGATTCAGTGAGCTCCACAAGGAGTCACTCTACTATTGGTAAGTGCCTGGCTTGCAGGGGACCGCAGCATGGTGAAATGTCCATCTCTGCCTTTCCTTTTCTCTGGACTGCAGAGTCCACAGCTCTGGTTCTAGACATTTCATTTCTTAGCAAGAATCCTTAGCAAGAAGTTCTTGGTCTTGTTTTTCTGACAAACAGATTTGCTAATTGTGAGAGAGACTGTTAGCTCCTCCCAGCCCCAGACTCTCAACCTTAAACAGAATCTAGTTCAGTGGTTTTTAACCTTCCTAATACTGTGACCATGTTAATACAATTTGTCATGATTTGTTGAGGTCCAATCATGAAATTATTTTTCCTGCTACGTCATAATTGTAATATTATTACTGTTATGAATCATGATGTAAGTATTTGTTATGCAGGAAATATGAGATGCCACCCATTGAAAGAGAAATTCCATCACCAAAGGAGTCATGACCCATGGTTTGAGTACCACTTCTCTAGGTAGAGGAACATATTGCAACATGAGATTGGTATCAGGCAGGGTCTCAGGAGGGGCCTATTGCCCCCATGGGACCTCTACACCCTTCAGATCTCCTGTCATCCCTCCGAGTGGATTGGTCCCCTACCTCCTGATGTGGCGCCATTACCATGGTCAGTTAAGGGCAATGAAGGACCCGCTCTCGTTAGTGAAGATACTTGGATTTCTTTTGTTGCTGGCATATTCAGAAATAGTTTGATTCCTTCTGGAATCTCCTGTTCTCTACTTTTGGCCTTCTGAGAGCAGCTGCCATGGCTGCATGGTCCTCTTGTCTCTGTCTCCTTTGGGAACCTGAGGACCAGTGGGATTGATGGGTTATGGAGGCAGGGGTGGTAGGAAGAGGGTAAAGGGCTTACTATACAGCGTGTTTCCGGCAATCTGCAGCACCAACTCCAGTTGGAGAAGACTCAGATGCAGTATGTCGTGCACAAGCCGAGGCAGGAGACCAAGAGAGATCTAGGGGAATGGATCTTGCTGCAGCACTACTTGGGAGAATTGACAGAGATCTGTGAGGACCAGGAACAAGTCATCCGAGACCTCAAGAGCCAGGAGCAGCAGGTAGGGAACAGCAGCTGGCTCAGGGTGAGGCCCAGCACCATTTCTTCATGCAGCATAAGTCTGTCTGTCCATCAACACAATCGTGGGTTAACTTAGAACTTTACACACACACACACACACACACACACACACACACACACACACACACACACATCCTCCTTGGCTTTCATGACATCCAACTGTTCATTTCTGGGTCCATGCATCACTATTTCTGAGAAGTGAGTCTCTCATAAGAATGAATTAAGAAACAAACCCTTGCTGCTCTGATGGGGGGAAGCCCTGTGTATATGTCCATAAAGCACTGTTGGCCAATAGGGAACTAAGTTAGGTGGGACTAGGAATCCAGGAGGACTCTGGGTAGGAGAAACACAAGAGAAACTCAGGAAATCAAGATGTAACGCCATGGGGTAGGAAGCCCGGAAACCTCTCCGGTAAGAGAAATAC
>NW_024434413.1:0-8456 GCF_017639785.1 Mesocricetus auratus | reverse complement strand
GCCTCTAGCAGGAATAATATTAAACAATGTAAAATATGGGCAATAACGTCCTTGGTGGCCTCTCCTGTTTGGAGAGAGGCGCAAACAAAGCCACTAAAGGTATCCACCATAACATGAATATATTTAAGATTACCAAAGGCAGAATAATGAGTAACATCCATTTGCCAAAGCTCAGCAGGCACAAGACCACGGGGGTTGACTCCTGTATGAGGCTCAGGCAAAAGGGAAAGGCAAGCTTTGCATAATTTAACTATCTCTCGAGCCTGTTCTCGAGTGATGGAATATTGTAGCCTAAGCGTTTGTGCATTTAGGTGATGTAATATATGAGCTTGTTGTGCTAACTGTAAAGAGTTAGACTGATCAAGGACAGCTAGAAGTCGTGTACCATTATCTACTGAATCATTTCCTTCAGCCAGAGGGCCAGGAAGACCAGTGTGTGCTGTAATGTGAGCAACAAAAAATGGGTTGGTGCGAAGTAAAAGGAATTCCTGTATTTTGGCAAAAAGGGCAGATGTAGGGGTGGAAGGCTTAATATAAGGGACTGTTTCTAAAAGAGGAAGGGACGCTGCAATGTAGCAGCTATCTGTATACAAATTAAAAGTCTGGGGAACTAACTCAAAAACTTTAACTATCGCAGCAAGTTCCACAAGCTGTGCCGAGGTGTGTTGTGTGGGCACTTGATGAATAACACCATCCACCTTAAAGGCGGCCATGCTGTTAGAGCTGCCATCGGTAAAAACTAAGGAGGCATTAGGAATGGGCTGAAGTTTGGTAATCTTAGGAAAAAACAACAGGGTGCAAGCGCAAAAACTGAAGGAATTTGTTTGGGGGATAGTGGTTATCCATGGTGCCTGAAAACCCTGAGGCGAAAACGACCCATTCTTGATGGTTTTCCATTAGCCATTGAAGTTCTGGCTTGGTGTAAGGAACAATAACTTTAGTGGGTTGGCAACCAAAAAGCTTAACAGAGGCTTCACAGCCTTGTATAAGGAGCTGAAGTACTAAATGGGGATACGTGGCTAGCACCTTGTTAGGGGATGAGGGAAGATGTATCCAAAAAAGAGGGGTTAGCTGCCATAAGACTGCAGTGGGTGCAATGTTAGTAGGACAAACAATAAGGTGGAGGGGTTGGGTAGCATCATAGTAAGTGATAAACTGATTTTGAATCGCAGTATTAACTATTGCCAGGGCTTTGGCTGCCTCGGCGGTGAGCCGCCGTGGGCTGTTGGGGTTGGAGTCTCCTTTAAGGATATAAAATAGAGGTTTTAAATCACTGGTAGACACCTGTAAATAGGGCCTAAGCCAGGTGATGTCACCCCAGAGGCGCTGAAAGTCATTGAGTGTTTTAAGATGATGTGTGCGAATTTGGACCTTTTGGGTTTTAACCTGATTAGGAAGTAATTCAAAACCAAGAAAAAGCTGTGGATGGTGGACCTGTATTTTATCTTCTGAAATATTAAATCCTCTAAGTTGTAAAGTGTTAATAAGATCTCTTGCAGCCTGTTGGACAAGTAGTTTATCGTTACAGGCCAATAAAATGTCATCCATATAATGAATGAGATAAATTGAAGGGTAAAGAATTCTAAATGGATCTATAATGGAGGCAACATACTTTTGACAAAGGGTAGGGCTATTGGCCATGCCTTGAGGTAAAAACCTTCCATTGGTATCTAGGGTTGGGGCCAATACAATTTGTTAAGGGCACGGAGATCGCAAAACGTTTACAGTCCTCGGGGTGTAAAGGGATAGAAAAAAAGCAGTCTTTCAGGTTTAAAACAATTTTAAAGCTTCCTTTGGGAATAGCAGAGGGGCAGGGGAGCCCAGGTTGGGTGGCTCCCATGGGTATCATGGTTTTGTTAATTTCTCTTAGATCATGTAAAAGTCTCCACTTGCCTGTTTTCTTTTTGATAACGAAAATAGGGGTATTCCAAGGGGATGTGGAGAGTTCTATATGGCCAGCATTGAATTGCTCCTGCACAAGCTGCTGGGCTGCTTCTAGTTTTTCTCTGACTAGAGGCTATTGCCCTACCCAGACAGGATCATCATTTATCCAGGTGATTTTATCTGTCGGGGGTGCAGGGGAGGCAGTGACCTCTCCTGAAAATTTTGAGCAGGTGGGCTATAGCCAAGGCCCACTCTATCATTGGGGTCGGGATTTTGGCGAGCCGCTTCTTCGGCTCAAGCCGCCTGTCTAGTGCGTGGTCGCCCCTGTGCTGCAGGAAGAGGTCTAGTAGGGAGAGGCAGTTCAGCTCCCTACCCTTCAGGGTCAAAAAGAGGGAACTGGAGTTTAGGTGATGCCGAGGAGAGGAGCTGTGAAAACTTGTCGTTGAGAGCTTGAACGAGAGAGGAAGCAAGAGAATCGACAGTGGAGGAGCATTTGGGGGCAACAGGTCGAGGGGGATCAAGGAGCGAGGAAAGATCATAGGGAGGAGGTCTCCTGGCCAGAGAGACCTCGCGCCCGAAGTCCTGAAGGTAGGCAGCAGCCTCTTCCTCTAGCTCCTGGGCATCCCCAGGATCGAGAGGTTCCTCAGTAGGAGCAGAGGTGACAGCCCGTAGGGAGGGGTAGATGCCAAAGGTGGCTGGAGAGCGAGCTTTAGGGGCAAATGAGTTAGGTTGATCAGAAGGAGAAGGAGGGAGCTTATCAAAGTCAGAGTTATCAGAGGAAGAGGAACAATCTTTAGAAAGATCAGCGACAGAACTTGCTCTGGAGCTGGCACGAGAACACCCTTGGGAAGCAACCTCTAGATGTTGTTGAGCATCTTTAAGAATTTGTTCATTTCGGGGCTTTCCTTTGCATTAACAATGATACCTTTTAAGAGATCCCAATACTGCTGCATAATCTTTTTATCACTTTCAGTGCCTTTGGTTTTGAAATAATTAGTTAATTCGGCCCCGACCCATTGCCAAGTACTGCAAACTATTTTTCGGCCGGTAATGACAAACCAGGGACAAATTTCATGTACTGAAAGACCCCGGCCCAGCGCAAGCAGCTGAGGCTTATGGAAAATTCCTTTCCCCCACAGCTCAGCCGAATAGTCATTTTTTTGATCAGAAGGGAGCTCAGCTCAAGGTCTTTACAGCTGCATAGTCACTACTATCTCTGTCCAGATAGGGGCCCAGGTGTCTATGGTCTGCACAGCCAGCCCAGAAAGATTGGGCAGGCACAGAAACCTTTGTTCTTCAGATAGGGCCAAGGCCGAGAATTGAGTTCTGAGAGAAACCTTAATTGCCTCTCTGTCCAGATGAGAGAAACCTTAATTGCCTCTCTGTCCAGATGAGAGAAACCTTAATTGCCTCTCTGTCCAGATGAGAGAAATCTCGTTCTGAGCCCCAGCCTCATTTAAATTACCCAATCAGGGTCCCGTAACTAGGCTTCTCGCTTCTGTACTGCGCTTTTTGCTATAAAAGAACCCCTGAGTCCCCAGCTCGGGGCTCTCAGTTCCCGAGACTGAGACGCCCCGGGTACCCGTGTATTATCAATAAAGCCTCTTGCTGTTTGCATCCAAGCTCGTGGCCTCGGTGTTCCTTGGGTTCGGGTCTCCCTCCCGTGAAAGTCCCCCACCTGGGGTCTTTCAGTACAAAAAGCAAAAACTTAAGTAAATCTTTTTTCTTAACCTCAATGTTTCTATCTCTTAATTCTTCTTGAATTCCTTTAATAAATCTAGCTTCTTTGCTGATACTAGTCCCCATTTTCGCGGGACGGATGGGACGGCGGTGTTAACCTAGGTTATTAGACTAACCCTACTCTGCGCCACCCAGATGGGGCTTACATGATGCCTTATGAGTGGGCTCCGGATTCGTCATGCTGCCATCCGATCGGTGGTCTGTAACTCGCGCCCCACATAGGGCACCAGTTGCAACCCCCGGGAAGCGACCCCCGACCCGCGGGGGTGAGGTGAGGTGTTGAGGGTCGCTACTAATTTGGTGGGCCTTCACGAGCAGATATGATCTGGAAAGTGAACTTCAAGAGGTTAATGGAATCAGGCTCAAGACAACGTGCGCTGATCAAGAGCCTTTATTTTTTGGGGCATGCTGGAATTTATAGAGGAAGGACCTCAGGGGGTGGTACAAGCATGTCAATCAAGTCTCAATTCAAATATACACCAAATACGGTAAAGACAAAGCTGTAATTTTCCATCAGTCATTAGTTGCATTCCACAAATGCTTGTCAGCGTAAGTCAGGTGCAGGAATTAGGGAGGGGTAGGGAGTGTTTAACAAAGACAATTACTCTGTAAGGGTACTTCCCCCTGGCTAGGCGGGTGGGCTGCCCTGTGTAAATTTAACTTTTATGGTTAGCCTTTTCCTTTGTCTCAAGGGCATGTGTGCTCCCAGTCACGTAGGCAGAAGGCCAAGAAACGGTTGACAGACTCCATTTTGTTCAAGGTTCTAGCAGTCCCCAACAATCTTCCAGCTCTCTAAAGGCATTTTACCTTCTTCCTCCTGGACACAGTGTGACTAGGTAGCTTGTATAGCCTGCTATACTTGCTATGTGGTAGAGTGATTTTTGTCAAAGAGCTGGAAGAATGCCCACAATATTTACTAAATATAGATTTATGTATACAAAAGAGATGATAGGTAGATTTTCATAGATACCATCGAGAACTGAAGGTGCTTTTTACATGTTTGTCACAGGTGCTTTGTACACTCAGGAAGGAAAACTAGGAACCAGATCACAAACAAGATAATAGGTCTTTCTTTCATTAGAAGGTTGGTTAATGGCTCCATTGCTGTAGGAGTTTCATTCCAGAAATTCAGAGTAAACTCTTGGCAAATGCATAATAATAAACAGAGTAGTCTTCATGGAAATTTGAATATTTAGAGAGTAACTGAGCTAGGAAGAGTTTGTTTATTGTTAGCCAGCACATCATCCTCAAGTAGACGTTAAAAAAAAAAAACAAAAAATACTAACTCCATTATTCAAGCATCTCTTCATGGACAGGACTGGTAGATTGAATCTCCTCATGCAGGTTAAAAGTGGATTTCTTAGTCTCACAAGCTATTGTCCAGTTAATCCCACCATGCCTTCCTAACAATGAAAATTTCAAGAGTTCAGAAGTTCTTTAGTTCATCAGACTGAATGTCTCTACACATCTTCACTATACACCAAAATTCCAAAGATGTAGTGTCTAATGTTACTAAAGGAATGAAATTGGTAGTCAGCTAGGGTGAGCAGCGAAAGAGAGAGAGAGCTTCCTCCTTCAGTATCCTTTATTTATGCAGGATGCCACCAGATGGTGCCATCCATACTAACGTTTGATCTCATTCTGCTTTGGTGTTTTCAGTATAGTATTTATCTATGTAGCCCTGAGACTCACTCTGTGGACCTGGCTGGCCTGAAAGGCAGAAACTCTGACTGCCTCTGCCTCCTGAGCACTGGGGTTAAACATGTGTACTGGCAACAAGCAGCTAAAGATGGAGCTCATTTCCTTTTTTGATACATGGTTTCTCTGTGTGGCTTTGCCTGTCCTGCAACTCATTCTGCCAGTCTGACCTGGATCTCACGGAGATCTGCCTGCCTCTGTAGGTGCTGGAGAGTGAGGTTGATCTGAAGTGTTGAAATGCTGGAACTTTGTCAATCAGCAATTGTGATCCACGTTATTTTTTCACAACAAATCTTCATGTGCAATGGATATGTTTATAAGTACTTACTATTTCAAATCCCATGCTTCTTCATGTCCCCATTATTTACCCAAGATTCATTTCATCTTGTAGTACTGCCTTCAAAGAGATTATCCAGAGAAACTTTATAATGTCATGGCAAAGAGATTTATTCAAAATAAAACAAAATAATTTTCATTGTATGCATGAGTCTGTTATGTAATTACAGGCTTTTAGACCATGACAGATATGTGGAGACTGTAAGTCATCTTCCTGGGGTCTACTTTTGACCTACAATTAGTGAAACCCATAAAAATATACTTTACTGCCAGGCATTAGTGGTGTACTCCTTTAATCCCAGCATTCGGGAGTCATAGGCAGGGGGATCTCTGTGAGTTTGACAAGATACTTGTCTACAAAGCAAGTTCCAGGACAGCTCCAAAAAATAAAGAGAAACCCTGTCTCAAAAAACAAAAAAATATTTTTGTGGGGAATCTCATTGTGGGAAAGAATTGAGTCTTTCAAATGAGAATGTCTCTATTGGAGAACCATTTATCTGACTACATTATGTGATAAACAGAAACTGAGAATATGGGTGTGGGGTGTTTTAGAAATGGGGTAAATGCATTTTCTTCCTTCATTAGAGTATTTAGATTTGCACATATTTGCCCTCTATCTCAGCCTGTTAGCATCCTTTTGATGGATTATTCACTGTGTCTTCTTTATTGTTCCAAAGTAGTCAACATGAATAAATATGTTTTAAATTTTTATTAATTTTGTCATTTTACATTTTGTGGTATTTTTCTTCTCTTCTTTTTAAGAATGGCATTACTCTGACACCCTGTCTGGACTAGAACTCACACTATAGAATAGGTTGTTCTAGGATATCAGAGAGGTCTGTACATCTAGACTAGAGAGTGCCTGCATTACAGGGGGGTGTTTCACTAGATAACTTGTTTCATTTAATTATCTTCCTGAGGATGAGTGACTGAGTCTAGATGGTTAGGGCAGCCAGGGCACAGGCTCTGTTCCTATCTCCAGTAACAGAAGAAGGTACCCATTGAATGCAGCCTTTCAAGCTTAAAGTCCACAGTCTTCTAATTATGAGAAATACTTATCCCTATCATTGCTCATTACTCATCAAAGGACCTGGGAAGAGAACTTTGGGATCTCTCTCTCTCTCTCTCTCTCTCTCTGGGTTTCTGACAGTGACAGAAGGGCACAGATTGCATATTCTGGAGCAGGAATGCCTTGATGGGTCTTTTATTTTATTATCTGTGTAAGTTGTTCCCCAATAAAACATCAATTAATCATTTATCTTGTGTCCAGTGAACTCATTGACACCCATCTTCACATGAAAAAACATTTATTGAAAATGAACACAATTATAAAGTCTACAGTCTCCACCATACAGTTTACATTAATAGGGATTTCTCTTCCATGACTTTTTCCCCATTAACTGATATCAAGATGATTCAAAAAGGATTTAAAATATGAACAGTGTTAGAGATATGGATGAGCAAAATAATAACATGTTCATTACCAGGAGCTACATAAGTTTTTTTGAGAACTTTCTGTAGTTTTTGCTACTGAAAAACACCAGGGTTTACACTTGGGAACATGCACCACCCATCAAAATCCCAAGCACTGACATCACATAATTAAATTCAATCTATTCTATAACCAAACAGATTTTCACAGGTGAGTATTTTCTCTCGTATGCACTCATTCCTGCATCCCAGTTGTTGAGGCATTTAGAGTCTTAACAGTTTCCTTCATCATGCATTGTTTCAGGGAACAGAAAGCCAGCACTTAGGAATTAATTTAGAGAGATCAACTGATCTGACTTATGTTTTTTATGCAATTAAAGAAAAGCATGGAAACAAAATGGTTACCTTATCAGTGAATTCGTAGGAGTTTGGTCCATAAGAGTTTGTAGGTACAAATACAACAGAGACATCACAATGCTTGAACAGATTGTTGACACTTGTCAGAAGATTTTCCCTGAAGAATCATGTGTAACTAAACGTGTGTTCATTGAAAATCTTACCAAATACTTTATACCAAGATTTCCTTCAGTATTAATTTTTTCAGAACTGCGCAGATTATTAAGTTATGCAGAGTGCACAGCTTTACCACACTGCTTACAATTAAGGAGTTTCTCCTCAGTGTGATTTCTTTTTTTTTTTTTTTGGTTTTTTGAGACAAGGTTTCTCTGTATTGTTTTGGATGCTGTCAGTTCAGCCAGGAGTTCAACTCACAGAGATCCACCTGCCTCTCTCCCGAGTGCTGCGATTAAAGGTGTGCACCATCACCGCCCAGCTTCAGTGTGATTTCTTACAAAGGCTTTACCTCATTGGTTTCATTCACATGGTCAGTCTCAGGTATGTGATCTTTTATGATATTGAAGACTCCCGACATGTGAATAGGCTTTACCACATTGATTACATCCCTACAGTTTCTCTCCAGTGTGTGATCTTTTATGGTACTTAAGACCACTGCCATGTGAAAAGGCTTTACCACAATGATGGCATTCATAAGGTTTCTGTCCAGTATGTGTTCTTTTATGATATTTAAGACTACTGGCATGTGAATAGGCTTTACCACATTGATTACATTCATACAATTTCTCTCCAGTGTGTGTTCTTTGATGTATGTGAAGATGACTGTTCTATGAAAAAGTTTTATCACATTGATTGCAGTCATAGTGTGTCTCTCCAGTGTGTGTTCTTTTATGTACTTGAATTTGACCATGACTTGCAAATTTAAAATTTAAAATTTTGATTAATTGCAAAATGAATCAGTTCTTAAATTTTATATTCATGATGATTCCATTCATGAGGAGTTGCTTTCTGGC
>NW_024434412.1:0-5513 GCF_017639785.1 Mesocricetus auratus | reverse complement strand
CATGATTCTGGGTGTGGAAACCATGCTTAGATCTGGTGGCTTTCAAACAGACATGAAGGGTAGGGGAAGGGAACTTACCAGGATATACCCTGGAGGATGACATGAGATCTCTGGGTACAAAGTGGGTGGTAGAGTCTGCTCAGAAGGGCCCTATAGGAGGCTTCAGTTAGGGTTTTTTCCTGGCTGAAGCCTAGAGCTTGTCTGAAGAACAGGCCTTAGTGTTCAGACTAGGCTAATGAAAAGGAAGCGATACCTTGAAGAGGCCTAGATGTTGGCTATTGTGCATGCTTTGGTGACGAGGCTAGGCCAGGGTGCTGCTTTTGGGATCCAGGTTAGATCTGGGGTTTTGAAGAAAAAGAATGCATGTGGATGTTGGTAGAATCAACTGAGATTGACCCCTAGGAGAGGACAGAAGTCTGAGGTCCTACTGGGGTGATGGTCACATCCCAGAAAGGACCTATGAATGGTTTGAGATAGGGCAGAACGTGTTCTTACCCTAGAGTTTGGTTCTGAATAACGAAGGAGTGGTCAGTCTATGCAGGGCTGGGTGATGCCAGATGTATGAAAAGCACTGGAGGGTTAAATAGGAAGTCTGGGAACAGAATGAGGTGGTGCGGGTGTTCCAGAATTGGCCTCTGGATGGCTGCATGCAGCCTAAACTTGAGAGTAAGACCCTATTGAGGAGAGCATCACAGCTTTGTTCACAATATCTGAAAAAGTAAATCTTGTAACTGACCATGAGCTTACTCTCTGCACTTTCCTTTGAATGTGTCAAAGGGTGCTATGCTAAGACCTGGGTGAGAAAGGACAATCATAGCTGTACCCAGCTGCAAATTCTGCAATTTAAAACAATTATGTCCATGGGAAAGATGCAGTCACAGGTATAATATTGGCATGAATGTCATGGAGGTCACTAGCCTGTTTCTTTTTAGGGTTAAGGCCCACTCCACAGGAGAAATCCCATGGCTATTACAGTAAAATTAACCAAGAGCCCATGGCTAAGGAAATCATAGGCCTGACAAAGGGCTTACTACAATTATTTGTTAAATGAGCATAATGACAAAATGCCTTCTAAATATGTATTGTGATATCTCTATGTTAGTGTAGCTCTCAGTCTTCATCAAGGAATCTTCTTCCTGTATTGGACTGGATTTAATATGGAGACTCAAAACTGATCAAAATGTCAGGTCTATGGAGTGTTTACACATAAAGGGGAATATTTTATCACACTCCATCTCATTAAGTTTCTGGGTAGATCATAGAAGAGGGGCCAGAAAGATGGTCAGAGCCAGAGGTTAGGGAGGATCAGTGTGAAACAGTGTCTTCTGAACGTGGCATGAGTATGTCATTAAGGGAATCTTTTCAGTTGTGGTTGACTTCCCAAGATCAAACCAGACAACCCCTCCTCACAAAGAATTGGCAGGGTCACATGAGCTAGGAACATCAATAACTGAGAACTTATTAATAGTTGATGACTGTTAGGAAAAGGAGAATCAGTTTTTTTAAGGTTTTGACACCCTATTAAATTGGCTGTACACAAGGTGGCTCAACAATGTGCATAATTTAGACAGCTGTAAACAGACTCACAGCAGTTTAAAAGAATAACAACAGTACTCAGGGAAAAGGTGATTGAGACATTGCAAGTGTGAAAGATTCTGAAGAAGTTATCATAATCTTAGCAGTCCAGATCAGGTGTTGCTGGGTCCACTCCCATCTGCAGCTGTATTGAGACTCTAGACTAATAGGCTTCATCATGTTTGGGGCTATGAATAGCGTATTCTGTGTGATGGCACAATAGTAGGTAAATGCACCCCTCTTCCCTACCCTCTTCTTCCATCTTTGAATGGAAGTCATGTTGTGATTATCTAAAATGTAAGATCACTTTCCTTTCATTTGCCAACCAGAAAAATAGCCAGCCAAGCTACAAGTGTGCATGATAGCCTGCTCATCAGTCACAGAGCAAGGAACTTTCTTCCTTCCTCTGAAGTGTATAACAAGTGACCCCTATCTACTTCATGAGCAATATCTTGTCCCAGAACCTCCTTCATTATCCCATCTCTCTGCTTATGGCATTAATAATTCTAATCTTTTATCCTCAAAGGACAATGTGCCTCAGTGTTGTCCTTGAACCCAACCTGAATTCTTTCATAATGGTGATGAACCCCAGAAGTGTACTTTCAAGCACTGTATTGAACAGGAATTGAGAGAATGGATGTCTTTCTGGATTTTTCAACAGTTCCTGATTATAATGAAATCTTAAAATTTCATTTTCTGTATTTAGTAAAAATTTGGTTGTGGGCTACTTTTTATTTTTTCATTAGTTAAATGATTTTTACATTAAATATATTTTGATCTTTTCTTCCTCTTCCTCAAGTTCATCCATATCTTTTTCCTCTCTGACAACCCACCCTTTTGGTCTTTCTTTAAAAATCAACAAAAAACCAACACAAGAATAATCCCCCAAACCTATAGGAAAAAAATACAGCATCCCCAAAAGAAACCAGAAGGTACAACAACATCTGTAATGAAATAAAAACACACACAGAACTGCCAGATCTGTTGTTTGTTATCTATTTATCCTGATTATGAGCCCTGTCCTGGAGTGATTGACAGACCCTGTGTCATTTCATTGAAGCAAAATGCCTTTCCCTCACCCAGGAGGTAGAAATTACAGTTCAGTTGTTAACCTTTACAGTAGTAGCTTGTTTTTTAAAAACAAATTAACTAACTAAATAACTATGTAACTATTCAACTAACTAATTAGCTAGCTAGCTAATTAATTAAATAAAATATGGGAAAAATACTGTAGTATGAAACAAAACGTATCATCTCAAAGTTAGACAAAACAAACAAAAGGAAAAGATCCAAAGAGAAGTCACAGAGTCAGAGAATCATGAGTTTGCTCACCCAGGTATTACATAAACACACTAATCTGGAAAACATACTTTAAATGCAGAGGACCTGGTACAGACCTAGTGAAGGCCCTGTGAATGATGCTTTAGTCTCCATGAGTTCATATGAGCCCCTATGGCCTGTGCATTCTTCAGCTCTCTTTTCTGTAGGATTCCTTGAGCACTGGTGATAAAACACCAGTACCCACACAACTTGCAGTAGTCAAAGTTCATTTGTGTTTGTGGTCCCAAATGCTGAAAGTCCATTATGGCTAGGAGGCATGACAGTAGGCAACAGGTAACACAATCACAGCAGGAAGCTGAGAGCTCTTATCTTGAAACACAAGCACAGTGTAGCAGGTAGGAAAAACAACAACAAAAAATCAATTGGCAGGAGCATTTTAGCTCTGAAAACCTGCCCTCAGTAATGTACTTCCTCCAGCAAGGTCTCATCTCATATGGCTGCAAAAATGGGCCACCAACTGTGAAACAAATATTCAAATATGGGAGCCTAGGAAGGACACTCTCATTCAAACCAGTGTAACTGATATTTTCTCAGTTTGGTTCCTATTTTCTTTAATTATTTGAGATTTTCATGTTTAGGGGGATAGTCACTTTCAACATATATCTTTATGTTCCTATGAATTTCTTCAGTAACTGCTATATTTTTCTACTTTTATCTATTTTGATGTTGCTAATTTGGTTGTTCCCTCTGTGTGTGTGTGTCTCTCCCTGTTTCTTGATTTGGAGATTATTCTTTGAGGAGGGAATGCAGATTGAGAGACCTTGAGCTAGTTTCCTATCTTGAATTGATTTCCGTGTTTCATACAACTGTTTGTTTGTGTCTGCAAATCTGGTCAGAGGAGGAGGTCTTGGGGTATCTGGAACTAATTGTGTTCATGGAAGTTACACAGAAGGGACCAGATTACATTCTTGAAGATGTGCTAAGTCTAGGGGGAAAATGAACTGAGGGATATGGGGCAAAATATGTCTGTGTGTGATTGCAGCTAGAGTAGGTATGGACAAAGGCAAGAGCTTAACTGCTGAGAGGTCAGGGTGTGGAGAGACTAGGCTATAACAGTGGATGTGTGACAAAGGCTAGAGTGCTCTCAGAATGTAGTGGATTCTGAAGTCAAGGAAACTCACTGGGCTCAAGCCTAGAGGAGCAATGTGGAGGTGGATAGCTATTGGTACAGAGGACCCTTCTTTAGGAGTTCCTGGGAATGGTTACAGGAAGCACATTTAATGGTTGAGGCCTAAAGTTTGGCTGGGATGACAGAGTTTGATGAAGCTGTGTCTGTGGGACCCATGATAGAACATGGAGAATAACATGGGGAGTCTGTGTCCATTGGATGGGGATGGAGACAGTACCAAAGAGGCGTATTGTTGGTTGCAGGTAGGTCAGGTACTGGTAGAATCCTAGAGCTTGGCCTCAGTATAGGCAGTGTTGTTCAGAGTACTGAAGATTAAATTATATGGACCCGGCTGAAGCCTACAGGACTCAGCTGCACAGACAGTGAGAGTCATATTAGTCCATGGCCCTGAGTCATATTAGTCCATGGCCCTGCTTATGAGATAAAGACTAAATCTGATATCAGGAAAAAAATAGGACACTGAGGTTAGTACATATATATTAGAAACAGAAAGAGGACTTGTGAATTCTCAGTATCAATGGGGTGGTAGAGAAAATTAGATAACAGACATGAGGGAAGTTGAAGGTATGGCCATCCCATATGAAGGCTAGAGCTAATCTGAGACACAGGTTGTTGTGGTCAGACTAGGCCAGTGCAAAGGTGTGGAGGCCTAGATATTGGCTATCACAGAGGCTAGGTGTCCAGACTAGACCAGGACACTGGATGTGGGACCTGGGTAGAACTGGCAGGTTAAAGGAAGGCTTCAGTGGAGAAGTCAAGGGAACCAACCAGGCTGAACCAGAGGAGGACTTGGGAAGTCTGCATAGCATGTCAGTTGATGGACGCCCCATAGAAGGGGTCAGGGTAGACCCTGGATGTAAAGGTGGGAAGAATGGTATATTGTCCTGGTTCTCTAGAGAACAGAACTGATAAAATGAGTATGTGTGGGATTTACCAGAATGGCTTACAGGTTGTGGTCTGACTAGTCTATCAAGGGCTGTCTACAATGGAAGGTACAGAAATCCAGTAGTTGTTCACTTTGCAAGTCTGGATGTTTCAGCTGGTCTTCAGTATTAGTCTAAATCCCAATGAAGTAGCCTCTAATACCAATAAATCAAGAACATGGACAAGAAGAAAAGGAGCAATAATTTCTTTCTTCCTTGTCCTTTACCTAGGCAGCCACGTGAAACTATAGCCTGCACCAACAGTAAATCTTCCTACCTCAAGATAACTGGATTTAAGGTTGGTCTTCCTAACTCAAATTATCCAGATAACTAAAATCCCTTACAGGTGTGCTCAGTGACTTGGGTTTTTATCTAATGGAAGATGTAGTTAGTTGATAAACAAAAATATTAATCACAAAGTGGTAATGAGTGTTACAGTTGAGGGGAACAGAACAAATTTATGACCAGTTTGGTGGGAACCTAGATCTTGGCTCCTTTGCCATTGGGGGTGGATATAGTAGGGCTATGAGAAGACTTGGGACAAG
>NW_024434411.1:0-2230 GCF_017639785.1 Mesocricetus auratus | reverse complement strand
ATCTCATTAACTGCCCATAAACCCTTATGAATGTATACGACACTTGTCCCTCAGACCTAAACAAGTCAAAAATGCCCCCAGTTTTACACAATTGCTTATTTTAATATTTCTGAACAGTTATGGGTCTCTGCAAAGTCTCCTCTTGCAGTTGGTAGTGGGTAATGCCTCAAATTTGGTGATGAGGTAAGATGGAGGAAAGCCTGAATCTCTGATTGTCGGTGTCAATTGAGGAACTTGGGGAGTCTATGGCCACTGAGAGTGGGACTAGTATTTATCCCTAGCACAAGAATAGGCTTTTTGGAGCACATTTCTTGTGGAGGAATTCCTTGTTCAGCCACGATACAGGGGTGGGTTGTTCGTAGCCCCAAATAATGAGACAGATCTAATCATTCTCCCATGGAATTCCTCATTCTCTCTTAGGAGTGAATGAGTGTAGGATGGTGAGATGCTTGGGAAGAGGGAGGACTAGAGAGAGGGAGCTTGGATTGGGGAGTAAATGAGAATATTAAATTTACATAAAATATGAAATCCCCATGAACTCTTGACTTAGTGGTGTACAATATCAGAACTCTAGAGTCAGAAGCAAGTGGATCACTGAGATTTCAGTAGGTTTCATAGTCCAAACTCCAAGACAACTAGAGCTACACAAAGACCTCAAACTCCTGAAACAAAACAATAAATGTTACATAATACTAAATGCATGATTTCATTTGGAAGTAATGAAGAACATGAGGAAGTATTTACTTCACAAAAATTATAAATGATATATCTCATTAACTGCCCATAAACCCTTATGAATGTATACGACACTTGTCCCTCAGACCTAAACAAGTCAAAAATGCCCCCAGTATTACACAATTGCTTATTTTAATATTTCTGAACAGTTATGGGTCTCTGCATTACCCACTACCAACTGCAAGAGGAGACTTCTTTCACCAAATTTGAGAATAGGAAGAAGCGATAATTCCAAACATGAATATTTTCATGACACATTAGAAAATACAGCATTAACAAACAGAAGTAGGTATCCTCCTTTAACATATAGTTGACATTCTAAACCAATGAAGAAAGATATTTTTATACCCATTAACAGTTATGCCAGCACTGCAACAGTATTTGCCTCATATGTTGGTACTGTAGGATGCAGGTTCAGCAGAAATTAAGATATCTGACAATTTTCTCTGCCAGCATCATACAAAATGGAGTGAGGAAGGAGAGTTTCCAGGTACAATCAACATTTGTCTGTCTGTCTGTCTGATTCAACATTGGTCAGTCTGTCTGTCTGAATGTCTCTATGTCTACCTCTCCTGTTGACTCTCACTCAGACAAATGCACCAAAACACACAGGCAAGTGAACTGTGGTGTATTTAACTTCACAGTATATGAAGTGTGTTCAAACAAGCAATGGCAATGACCAGTTTTATTTGGCATTACTCTCTGGCATTCCTGCCTATTTATTCCTAGGAAGATAACCAGTACTTGGTTCTGAGAGGTATGTTACATAACCGTTTTACTGGGAGCAGCATGTTTTATTCATATGGAATGCCTCTGTTCAATGTTTTAAAATTCCTAATATACACTGACTTGAATGAAAGTGTGATTTCATGAGGTTTCTTCACAAATTATTCCTTTTGGGCATCCCACCCACCAGTCCTCCTTTTTTTCAGTCCCATTCCCAGGTCAACATCAAGTGCACATTAGTCAATTCCCACACTTATATAGCACTTCTGTTCTATGATTCTCAATAAATACTGGTTTCACTTCCAGAGGCACCACAGACTATGCAAGCTCTGATATCCACATTCAGAGTACATGGTACAGTCTCATGCTGGTTCCCCAACTTTCAGTCTGGGGTCCATTATCTCTCACTTTCTCAGATCAGTTTTTCAGTGTGTTTCCCCAGCATGGACTTGACCCAGTGCTCATCACACTTCCCTCTGTATAGCTGTATTCAAGGAGTTCCAATCAGTGTGTAGTTGTGAATATCTGCTTCTTGTTCAATAAGTGTAGGAGGAAGTCTGATGCCGCCATTAAACATGTGACTTACTAAGTCTATGCCGCCATTAAACATGTGACTTACTAGAGGCGCATACAGATGAGGTAATAAAAGGGCGGTTTACCACACCGCTAACTACACCCACATTAGGCAGGACTAAAGACGTATACGGCTGGACGTAAAGACGTATATGTACGTAGGCGGAACTACGTCACTAGCCAAGCCCACTTTTGG
>NW_024434410.1:0-2235 GCF_017639785.1 Mesocricetus auratus | reverse complement strand
CAAATCCCCTGACAGAGTGCAGGTATTGACCCTCTTCCTGTGGGAAGTCCAAAGTCACACCACTAGGTGTCAGCACACAACAAAATAAAACACAACATTTTTTTTAAATTTTATTTTCCAGTTTAAATTTAGATAAGAAACAAGGTTGCTTCACAAGTCAGTTCCAGGTCCCTCTCCCATTCCCTCCCTTCCTCCCAAGCCCCCCCCGTTGTCCCCTCATTTCCCCAGGGAGGGTGAGGCCCTCCATGGGGGTGTGCATAGTCTGTCATTTCATATAGGGCAGGGCCTAGACCCTTCCCCAAGAGTTTGGGTGAGAGTGCACCTCACACTGTTCTATGGGAGTCCAAAGTCCGTGTGTATACTTGGGATGGGTACTGATCTGCTGCCCAAGGCTCAATAGATTCCCTAGGCCTCCTCACTGACACCCAGATTCAGGGGGTCTTGATCAGTCCCATGGTGGCTTCCCAGGCTGATGCCAGGGATTCAAGAGTTAACCTTTATCTGGTCAGCTGTTTCTGGGGGTTAAACCACCCCAGTCTTAATCCCTTTGATCATCAGTCCTCCCTCTCTGTTACTGGCTTTCTTGAGTTCAGGTCAGTACTTAACCAAGGGAGTCTGCCTCTTCTTCGATCAGGCACTAAATAAAGTTTCTTTTTCCCAGACTCTCTGGCCATAGGATTGAAGGCTGGCACTCCCCAGATCTATGTCTAAAATCCATACATGCCATGGTTTCTTTTTGTGACTGGGTTACCTCAATCAAAAGAGATGAAGGAGGTCATTACATACTCATCACAGGTGAAACCCAGCAAGATGAAGTGTCTATCCTGAATATCTATGCCCCAAATACAAAGGCATCCACATTCGTTAAAGAAACATTATTAGAACTTAAATCTCATCTAAAGCCCCACACAGTTATAGTGGGAGATTTCAACACACCACTCTCACCACTAGACAGGAATACCAAACAGAAACTCAACAAAGAAGCAAACGGTCTAATAGAAGTAATGACCCAACTGGGATTAACAGATATCTATAGAACATTTCATCCACATAAAAAAGAATATACCTTCTTCTCACCACCACATGGAACCTTCTCAAAAATCGACCACATACTTGGCAACATATCAAACCTCAGCAGCTACAAAAAATTGGAATAACTCCATGCATCTTATCAGACCACTATGCTTTAAAATTAGAATTTAACAACAACACAAATTGCAGAAAACCTACAAACTCATGGAAATTGAATAATGCTCAACTGCACCATCCCTGGGTCAAAGAGGAAATAAAAAAAGAAATTAAAGACTTCCTCGAATTCAATGAGAATGAAGACACAACATACCCAAACCTATGGGACACTTTGAAAGCAGTGCTACGGGAGAAGTTCATAGCGCTAAGTGCTCACATGAAGAAACAGGAGAACAGTTATACCAGAGAATTAACATCACAGCTGAATGCTCTAGAACACAAAGAAGCACACTCCCCCAGGAGGAGTAGACGCCAGGAAATAATCAAATTGAGGGCTGAAATCAATAAAGTAGAAACCAGGAAAACAATACAGAGAATCAATGCAACGAAGAGTTGGTTCTTTGAGAAAATCAACAAGATAGACAAACCTTTGTCCAAACTTACCAAACAGCAGAGAATAGACACGCAAATTAACAAAATCAGAAATGAAAAGGAGGACATAACAACAGACTCTGAGGAAATCCAAAGAACAGCTTATACCAATTCTTCTCAAAGTGTTCCACACAATAGAAGCAGAAGGGTCTTTGCCAAACTCTTTCTGTGAGGCTTCAATACCCTTGATCCCCAAGCCACACAAAGATACCACTAAGAAAGAGAACTTCAGACCAATATCCCTCATGAACATTGATGCAAAAATACTCAATAAAATACTAGCAAATCGGATCCAAGAACACCCCAAAACAATCATTCACCACGATCAAGTAGGTTTCATCCCAGGGATGCAGGGATGGTTCAACATATGAAAATCCATCAACGTAATCCACCATATAAACAAGCTGAAAAACAAAAATCACATGATCATCTCACTAGATGCTGAAAAAGCCTTTGACAAAATCCAACACCCCTTCATGATAAAGGTCTTGGAGAGATCAGGGATAACAGGGACACACTTAAACATAATAAAAGCTATATACAGTAAACCAACAGCCAACATCAAACTAAATGGACAGAAACTCAACGCAATTCCTCTAAAATCAGGAACAAAAA
>NW_024434409.1:0-16943 GCF_017639785.1 Mesocricetus auratus | reverse complement strand
AACATCAGGGTTTTCAATTCAATATTCTTGATCTGTATGTCTCTTTTTGTGCCAATGCCAAGTTTTTTTTATTAGTGGAGCTTTGTAGTAGAGCGTGAAGTCAAGGATGTGAATGCCTCTAGATCTTCCTTTATTATACAGGAATGAGTTTTGTTCTTTTGATATCTGTGAGAATTGTGTTGTGATTTTAGTGGGTATTACCGTAAATCTGTAGATGGCTTTTTGTAAGTTTGGCATTTTCCACATTGTACCTACCTATACAAGAACAATACAATCTATCTATCTATACAATATAGCACTCAGTGTTCTAGATAGAGTAATAAGAAAAAAAAGTAAATGAAGTTGATTTGGAAGGAAAGGAATCATACTATCACTATTTGCAGATGATATGATGGTTTACATAAGTGACCCAAAACATTCTACCGAGGATTTCCTACAGATGATAAATATATTCAGCAAGATATTGTATAGATATAACACTCAGTCTTGTTCCTGTTTTAGTGGAATTGCTTTGACTTTATCTCCATTTAGTTTGATATTGCCTTGTTTTATAATGCTTCAATTATATTTAGGTATAATCCTGGTATTCCTGATCACTCCTGGACCTCCATCATAAAGGGATGTTTGATTCAGTTGGAGGATTTTTCAGCAACTAATGAGATGGCCATTTTTTCTATCAGTATGTTTATATGATGGATTATGTTGTCAGATTATCATATGTGGAAACATCCCTTTATCTCTGGGATGAAGAATATTTGATCACCACTATTAAATTTTTGGTGTGTTCTTGGAGGCTGCATGATGGAAATTGGTCAGTAATTTTCTTTTGTAAGCTTTTTTATTACTTTAATTTTAAATAGTTTGCTTCACATATCAATGCCAATTCTCTGTCCCTCGCCTACTCCTGCGCCACGACAAAATCCCCCTCAGCCTTCCACCCTATCCCCACTTCCTTCCACATAGGGCATATCCAGAATCTACCATTTCACTCAGGGAAGGGTCTAGGCACTCCCGAAGACTCCAGGCCGAGAGCATGCCTCTTTGTGTTTTGGACACATGAAGTACTTTTCTATGTCAGGGATAAACACTGATCTACAGTCCAGGGCCCCATAGGTTGCCTAGGTCTCCTCAATGACTCTTACACTCAGAGGGTCTGGATCAGTCCCATGTTGGTCTGTTGGTCTGGGGAACAAGAGCTCCCCATTGCTCAGATCAGCTGTCTTTGTTGGTTTTGCCAGCCAATTTTTGCCAACTTTCTCATCGATCCTCTCTCTCTGTCAGTGGGTTCCATGGTTTCAGTTGAATATTTATCTGTGGGTGTTGGCCTCTGCTTCCATCAGTCACTGGTCTAGGATGGCATATCGTGAAGACATAAAGTTTATTATCAGGAATGGGCATTTAAGGTGGTCTCTCCACTATTGCTTAGCTTGCCAGTTGGTGTCATCCCTTTAGATCACTAGAGGTCTCACTGGTGCCAGATCTGTCTTATAACCTATGACTCCCTCTTTTATGGATTTCTCATCCTGTTCTCTCCCATTCTAGCCCCCACTCAACTTTCCGGGTCCCCCATGACCTACTCTCTCTTGCTTTTCTCCCCTCACTTCTTCCCAACTCCTACTTACCCCACACCCCTCGCCGTGTTCCCAATCTGTTCAGAAGATCTTGTATCATTCCTGTTCTATGGGGTACCATGCATATCTCTCTTAAGTTCTTTCCTGTGTCCCAGACTCTCTGTCAGTGGAAGTGCAGACTGGCAATATCCTGATCCATGTCTAAAATCCATATATGAGTGAGTACATACCAGGTTTGTCTTTTATTTGACTTGGTTACCTCAATTAGGATGGTTTCTTCGAGTCCCATCCATTTACCTGTGAATTTCAATATTCCACTGTTTTTTTCTGCTGAGTAGTACTCCATTGTGTAAATGTACCATAATTTCTCTATCTATTCTTCAGTTGAGGGGCATCTAGGTTGCTTCCAGGCTCTGGCTATTACAAATAATGCTGCTATGAACATAGTGGAGCAGATGTTCTTGTATATATTTGCATCTTTTGGACATATGCCTAAGAGTGGAATTGTTGGGCCTTGTGGTAGATTGATTCCAATTTTCTGGAGGAATCTCCATACTGATTTCCAAAGTGGGTGTATGAATTGGCACTACCACCAGCAATGGAGGAGTATTCTCCTCTCTCCATATCCTCCCCAGCATAAATTTACATGGGCAATTTTCATTTTAGCCATTCTGATTTGCATTTCCCTGATGGCTAAGGAGGTTGAACACTTTCTCAAGTGTCTCTCAGCCATTATAGACTCTCCTATAGAGACTTCTGTATTTACTTCTGTACCCCACGTTTTAATTGGATCCTTTGGTGTTTTGGAGACTTGCTTCTTGAGATCTTTGTAAATTTTAGAGATCACTCCTCTGTCATATGTGAGATAAGGAAATATCTTTTCCCTGTCTGTGGGCTTCCTTTTTGTCTTGTTGACTGTGTCCTTTGCTTTCCAGAAGCTGCTTAGCTTCAGGAGGTCCCATTTGTTAATTGTCGATTTCTGTGTCTGTGCTATTGTGTTAAGTTCAGAAAGTGGTCTCCTATACCAATTCATTGAAGAGTATCTCCCGCTTTGTCTTCTAAGAGTTTCAGTGTGGTTGGATTTATGTTGAGGTTTTTGATCCATTTGGACTTAAGTTTTGTGCATGGTGATAGACATGGATCTATCTACAGTCTTCTGCATGCCAATACCCAGTTATTCCAGCCCCATTTGTTGAAGATGCTTTCTTCTTTCCATTGTATAATTTTACCTTCTTTGTCAAAAATCAAGTGTTCATAGGTGTGTGGGTTAAAATCTGGGTTTTTATTTCGGTTCCATTGGTCTACCTGCATATTTTTGTGCCAATACCAAGCTGTTTTCAGGACTATAGCTCCATAATAGAGCTTGAAGTCAAGTATGGTGATGCCTCTTGAAGTTCCTTTATTGTATAGTGTTGTTTTGGCTATCCTGGACCTTTTGTTTTTCCATATAAAATTGACTATTGTTTCAAGATCTGTGAAGAATTGTGCCGGAAATTTGATAGGGATTGTATTGAATATGTAAAATGCTTTTTTCAAGATTGCCATTATTATTACCTTGATCCTACCAATCCAAGAGCATGAGAGATCTTTACATTTTCTGGTATCCTCTTTGATTTCTTTCTTTAGAGACTCAAAGTTCTTGATATACAGATCTTTCATTTCTTTGGTTAACATTATCCCCAGATTTTTATACTGTTTATGGCTTTTGTAAAGGGTGATGTTCCTGAGATTTCTTTCTCAGCCACTTTATTTTCTGTTTATAATCGGGCCATTGATTTTTTTAGTTAACCTTGTATCCTGCCACTTTTTTGAAGGTATTTATCAGTTCTAGAAGTTCCCTTGAGGAATTTTTGGGTCACTTATGTAAACTGTCATATGATCTGCAAATAGCGAAAGCTTGACTTCTTCTTTTCCTATTTGTATCTGCTTGATTTCCTTTGTTGTCTTATTGCTCTAGCTATAAGTTCAAGTACAATATTGAGGAGATATGGAGAGAGTGGACAGCCTTGTCTCGTTCCTGATTATAGAGGAATTGTGTTGAGTTGCTCTCCATTTAGTTTGATGTTAGGTGTTGTTTTAGTGTATTTTGATTTTATTATTTTCAGTTTATTATGTTCAGGTATTTTCCTGTTATCCCTGATTTCTAGGACCTTTATCATGAAGGAGTGCTGGATGTTGTCAAAGGCTTTTTCAGCATCTAGTTAGATGATCATGTATTTTTTCTTTCGCAGTTTTTTTAAATGATGGATTACATTGATTTATTTTCTAATGTTGAACCATCGCTGTATTCCTGGGATGAAGCCTATTGGATCATGTTGGATGATTTTTTTTATGTGTTCTTGATTCCGATTTGCTAGTATTTTATTGAGTATTTTGTATCAATGTTCATGAGTGAAAGTGGACTATAGTTCTCTTTCTTAGTTGTGTCTTTGTGTGGCTTAGGTACTAAGGTAATTTTAACCTCGTAAAAAGAGTTTGGCAGTGAATCTCCTGCTTATATTGTGTGAAATACTTTGAGGAGTATAGGAATTAGCTGTTCTTTGAATTTCTGGTAGAATTCTACACTGAAGCCATCTGGGCCTGGGCTTTTTTTGGTCGGGAGACTTTTGATGACTGCTTCTATTTCATTAAGGGTTATAGGTCTATTTAGATTGTTTATCTCTTCTTGATTTAGTTTTGGCAAGCTATATCTATCTAGGAAATTGTCCATTTCCTTTACATTTTCAAATTTTGTGGAGTATAGATTTTCAACGTATGCCCTGATGATTCTCTGGATTTCTTCAGTGTCCATTATTATGTCCCCCTTTTCATTTCTGATTTTGTTAATTTGCATGCTCTCTCTTTGCTTTGGTTAGTTTGGACAGAGGTTTGTCTATTTTGTTGATTTTCTCAAAGAACCTACTTTTTGTTTCATTGATTCTTCCTTGTTTCTACTTGTTTGCTTTCTCCGTCAATTTGATTATTTCCTGTCATCTTCTCTTCCTGGGTGACTTTGATTCTTTTTTGTCCTAGAGCATTCAGCTGTGCTTTTAATTCTCTAGTGTGACTGTTCTCAAGTTTCTTTATGTGGGCACTTAGTTCTATGAGCGTTCCTCTCAGCATTGCGTTCAGAGTATCCCATAAGTTTGAGTAAGTTGTGTCTTCATTCTTATTGAATTCCAGGAAGTCTTAAATTTCTTCCTTTTTCCCATGGATGGTGCAAGTGTGGATTTTTAATTTCCATGAGTTTTTAGGGTTTCTGCGATTTGTATTTTTGTTGAATTCTAATTTGAATACGTGGTGGTCTGATAAGATACAGCAGGTTATTCCAGTTTTTTGTATTTGTGCAGGTTTGCTATGTTTCCTATTATGTGGTCAATTTTAGAGAAGGTTCCATGTGGTGGCGAGAACAACTTATATCCCTTTATGTTTGGGTAGAATGTTCTATAGATGTCTGTTAAATCCAGTTAGATCATAACTCATGTTTTTTTAAGTTTCTATCGGGAGGTCCTTTCTAGTGGTGAGAGTGGAGTGCTGAAGTCTTCTACTACTAGTGTGTGAAAATTTATATGTGATTTGAGCATTAACAATGTTTCTTTCATGAAAGCGGTTGCCCTTGTATTTTGGGTATAGATGTTCAAAATTGAAACTTCATCTTTATTGATTTTTCCTTTGATGAATATGAAATATCCTTCTTCATTTCTTTTAATTGATTTTAGTTTGAAGTCTAGTTTGTAAGATATTAGTATTGCTACAACCGCTTGTTGCTTGGGTCCATTTGATTGGAAAATCTTTTCCCAACACTTTACTCTGAAGTAACATCTGAATTTGACATTGAGATGTGTTTCTTGTATGCAGCAGAAGGGGGTTTCTATCTTTGTTTCTATTCTTCTAGTCTGTGTCTTTTTATAGGCAAGTTGAGACCATTGATGTTGAGGGATATTAATCACCATTGATTGATGATTTTTGTTTGTGCTTGATTTATTTGTAGTGGAGTTATTGTGTGTAGGTTCTCCTCCATTTTTCTTTTGCTGTTTGGGAAAGTGGGATTATGTATTGCCTATGTTTTTGTGAGTTTATTTATCTTCATTTATTCTAGGTTTCCCTTCCAACACTTTCTGTAGAGCTGAATTCATGGATATGTGTTGTTTAAATCTTGCTTTGTCATGAAATATTTTGTTTTCTCCATATATGCTAATTGAAAGATTTCCTGGATTTAGTAGTCTGGGCTGGCATACTTGTCCCCTTAGCATTTGTAGGATATTTGTCTAGGATCTTCTGGCTTTCATAATTTCCATTGAGAAGTCTGGTGTAATTCAGATAGGTCTGCCTTCATATGTTACTTGGCTTTCTTCTTTTACCTGCTCTTAATGTTTTCTCATTATTCTGTATATTTGAGGTTTTGATTATTATATGGAGAGGTGACTTCTTTTTCTGGTCCAGCCTATTTGAAGTGGTGGGTGATGGGTGGGGAATACGGCATGTACCCACGGTGTCTAAAGCTCACTTGAAGCTGGGGATGTTGGAGGTTGGGGTCTGGAAGGACTGATGCCTTTCCTGTGTGGGGGACCTCTGCATGCCAGGAGTGGAACCCACAGAAGATTGAAGGGATGGGTGATGGGTGGGGAATGGGAAGTGGTCCCAGGGAGACCAAATCTCACCTGAAACTGGGGTCTCCTGAGGTTGGGGTCTGGAAGGAATAATGCCTCTCCTGTGTTGGTGGGTCTTCTTGATGCCAGGATTCGGCTCCCAGAAAATTGAGGGGATGAGTGATAGGTGGGGGATAGGGAGTGGCCTCAGGGATTCCCAATCTCACCTGAAGCTATGGACACAGCAGTAATTCTCTTTTTTAGCATGACTTGTGTTTTATATATCAAGGTAACTGTAGCCTTATTAAAACGGTTCAAACTGTTTTCTTACATTTCCAATGTGTAGAACAATTTGAAAAGTATTGGCATGAGCTCTTCTTTAAAACTCTGGCAAAATCCTGCACTGAATCTATATGACCCAGTGCTTTTTTGCTCCTATTTCCTCCAGGGCTATGGGTCTATTTAAATTATTTGTCTGATCTTGATTCAATTTAAGCATGTAACAACTATCCAGATAACTGTTGATTCTGTTATATTTTCCACTTTTGAGGATTGCAGGTTTTAAAATCATGACATAAAATTTCCATGAATCTCCTTAGTGTCTTTCGTTATGTCCAACTTTTCCTTTATGATTTTGTTAATTTGGATATTCTTTCTCTGCCTTTTGGTTAGTTTGGATAAATGTTTGTCTATCTTGTTGATTATCTTGAAGAATCATCTTTTTGTTTCATTAATTCTGTGTGTTTCTCTCTTTGCTACTATATAATTTATTTCATCCGATAATTGTGTTATTTTTTGTCATCAGCTCCTTCTTGGCGAATTTGCTTATTTTTCTTCTAGAGCTTTCAGTGTCCTGTTAAGTCACTAGTGTGGAAATTCTTCAGTCCCTTTATGTAGGTATTTGGTGCTGTAAAATTTTCTCTTAGTACTGCTCTCAAAATTTGCTATCAATTTGGTTGTGTGGTGCTTTCATTTTCATTTAATACTAGAAAGTTTCTAATCATTTTTTATATCTTCCTTGATCCAGTGATTATTCAGTTGAGCATTGTACAATTTCATGAGTTTGTAGAGTTTCTGCAATTAGTGTTATTGGTAAATTCTAAATTTCAGCCATAGTCATCCAATAAGACTCAGGAGTTATTCCATTTTTTCTACCTCTTGAGGCTTGCTTTGTTACTGAATATGGCCTCATTTTTAGAGAAGGTTCCATGCGGTGTTGTGAAGAAGTTATATTCCTTTGTATTTTGGAGGAATGTTCTATATTTATCTGTTAAGTTTATTTGAGTCATAACATATGTTATCACCCTTATTTTTATGTTAAGTGTCTGTCTGGTGAACCTGTCCTTTATTGATAGAAGGGTATTGAAGTTTCCCATTATTAGTGTCTGGATTTTGATGTGTGATTTAAGCTATAGTAATATTTCTTTCACTAATGTGGTGTGATTGTGTTTGGTTCAAAGATGTACAGAACTGAGATATCACCTTTGTGTATTTTTCCTGTGATGAATATAAAATATCCTTGTAAATCTCCTTGATTTGTTTTGTTTTGGTTTCTATTGTGTTAGATATTAGCATAGCTACACCACTTCCTTCTTAGATCCATTTGATTGAAAAATATTTTTCCAATCGCTTTACTCTGATGCAATGGGTGTCTCTGAAACTGACCTGTATTTCATTTATACATCAGAAGGATGGGTCCTCTTTGTATTCATTCTGATAGCCTGCATCTTTTGGGGTGAATTGAGTCAATTGATATTAAGAGATATTAAAGTTAAGTGATTATTACTTCCTGTTATATGTATTTTTGGTTGTTGGTGGTAGTGTTCCTGTGTTTCCCTTCTGTGGGGTTCGCTGGTGTGGGTGTGAGATTCCTGTGTTTTCATGGGTGTAGCTAATTTCCTTGGGTTGTAGTTTGTGTTCTAGAGGTATATTTATGGCTGAATTAGTTTAAATCTGGTTTTCTTATGGAATATAATGTTTTTGCTGTCTGTTCTGATTAAAAGTTTTTCTGGGTTTAGTAGTCTCAGCTGGCATCTGTGGTATCTTTGTGTCTTCAGAATGTCGGTTAATGATCTTCTGACTTTCAGTTTCCTTTAAGTAGTTATGTGTAATTCTGATAGTCCTGTATTTATATGTTACTTGAAATTTTTCCTTTGCATTTGTTAGTGTTCTTTCAGTGTTCTCTATGTTTAGAGTTTTGATTATTATATGGAGAGGGTACTTGTTTTTGGTCCAGTCCATTTGGTGCTCTCTAAGCTTCTTGTACCATTATATTAATATCCTTCTTTAAGTTGGGAAATTTTTTCCTTCTAAGATTTTGTTGAATGTATTTTTTGTGCCTTTGAGCTGGTATTCGTCTCCTTTTTCTACTACTAGTGTTCTTAGGTTTGGTAGATTGGAGGTATATCACATTTCCTGGTTCATTTGTTATGAGTTTGCTGGCTGTAACATTTACTTTGACCAATGAATTAATTTCCTCTATTGTATCTTCAATGCTGGAGATTCTCTCCTTAATCACTTGCATTCTGTTGACTATTCTTGCATCTTTAGTTGCTATTTGTTTATGCATATTGTCCACTTGCATAATTCCCTTGGTTTGTGCTTTCTTTATTGCCTTCATTTGAATTTTCAAGTCTTACAATATTCCCTTCACTTGTTTGCTTATTTTTTCTTCTTCTAGGGTTTCATTGATTTCTTGCAATGTTTGTTTGTCTTTTCCCCCAATTTTTGAAGGGTATTTTGCATCCTTTTTAAGTTCCTCTAAAGTTTTCATAAATTGACTTTTAAGTTTATTTCAATGTTTTTCAGTTACATTGAGTTTTTCAGGGCTTTTTGTTGTAGAAAGTGTAGTTTTCATGCTGGCATATTGCTCTCAATGCTGTTGAATGTATTCTTACAATGCCATCTATCCATCTCTTCCTCCAATTGATGAAGTTGGAGCCTGCACCTCCTCAGGTCTGTCTTCCTCCAATTTGTGCACTTTTGGTCTGTGGCTCTTGTGGTTGTACTTCCTACAGTTGCAGGTGGAATGCATAACTTCCTTGGTTACAGATCCAAGACAGAGGAGAATACTGCTTCCTGGTCACTGACTCTTCTTACAGGTATACATATGATGTGTGACTCCCTTTGTCATCAGTGCAACAACATGAAGTTGCTCTTTTCTCCACAGAGGTTCACAGTCAAAGTGGACAGATAGTAGGATTATCCCCAAACCCACTCTACCATCACCAATTGCATTGATGACATAAGCAAGTACTGCTTATGTACTGATTCTATCTAAATACCTCAGTACTTGTCTGGCCAGTAATCTAGTCAGCATTTTATTTATTAACCAACAAGATACACATATATACAGAAGAACATACCCATCAAATCCGATTACATTTAATGAAATAAAATAAAAGTAGATCAAACAAAACTGCCACATCAAAGTTGGAAAAGATAAACCAAAAGTGCTGAAGAGATGTCTCAATAATCAGAGACACACTAGTTTTCAAAGTTAGAAATTCAATAACAAAGACTAAACTGGAAGATACAATACAAGCAAGGGGATCGGAGGCAGACATGGGCAGGCCCTGGGTAAGTCAGTTTAATAACTGTGATCTTTGATCAGGTATATTTATAACAACTAAATATTTTCCCATCAATCGCCACTGGATCTTACACTCTTTCCTCCTCCTCTTTCATGTGATTTCCTGAGTTCTGAGTGGAAGACTTGGATGGAGTCATCACACTTAGGGCCGAGCTTTACAATGTATCTTATACTTTGCATAACATAGGGGCATCATCTTGATATTTGTTCCAGTTATCTGCTGGAGAAAGCTTTTCTGTTGATAGCTGAATGAATCCCAGACCCGTAGAACAAAATAACTCTAAGAGCTATTATATATATATATATATATATATATTCTTTATATCTATAAGTATACATAGACACATGATATAGGTATGTAAATGTATATGTGCAATATATGTTTTATTTTATAATTATGTAGAATGTTACATAGTAAAAGTTATATAATGTAATGTAATCTAATTGATATATTATATAAGAAAAGACAAATGTTTTTATGTCAGTATTATTTGTTCATACTATATATCTATAGACAACCTAACAACAGCTCTTTAGTATCCTAATCAGTATGGTTCTCATGTTGTGGAATGTGCTTTAATTCAAACTTCTTAAATGATGGTGACTCCCCAATTCCATGTAGCATGAATAATAAAAACTCAAAGGCAAATTTTGGGGTTCATGCTGAAGACCAGAGGACCAAAGCAGCCAGAAAGTAACTCTCAACTCTACCAAGCTGAAATGGATATCTGGTTTTCCTTGTGAGTGGAAATTATATCTCTTATGATACCCTTTGCTTCTTCCTTATATACATCTGTCATGCTGGTATTAAAGGAATAAGCTGTTACTCTTTAAAACTGATTCAATCTTCTGTCGCCCAGTGTGATCTTGGATTCACAGAGATCCTTCTGCCTCTGACACTTTACAGAAGCCTGGTTCTATAGATAGTGTGCGTGACATTGCATACTGGTTTCCAGGGAAGCATTATTAAATCGTAAACAATATATTGTCAGAATTGTGCCTGCATTGACATAGCCCACCTTGCAAAGAGTACACCATTGTAAATAAAGGATATGTGGTCAACTTTCATGAAGAACAGGTTCCAAACAGCAGTCAAACACCAGGGATAGAGTGTGCTCCCATTGCCACGAGTCCCACAAATACACCAAGCAGGAAAATTGCCAAATATTAGCAGAGGACCAAAGTCAATCCCATGCAGCTGAGCATATAACTTTCTTATAACTGAAGGAAGACCTATTAAGTAAGCCTTCTGTCATGGCCATGGTTGCATGCTGTCCTGTGTTGATCATATTGTTATGCAATTGAAATATCTTATTTCTACACATCACACTGATTTTATTATTTATACAAATGTTAGATTAGTATCTGTACTATGCAAATGAAGAGAGACCAGAGTGTACCCCTGAACTTGCAACATCATGTGATTGAATTGGTATGTTAGATGAGTATTTTTGTGATAAAAGGGAGGCTATTCTTTAAATAAAATATATTATACATATACATACATGTTGGAACTGCATATTACTAATGAAATGTTAATTAATCTGAAGATGATTTAGCTGAATTTAAGGAAGAATGAACCTAATTATGATTTCAGAAATTTGGGCTTGCATGGAGGATACAATTCTTATATCCTAGTGGGCTAGCTTAAAAGCAAATCAACATCCAAGCTATAGATCCAGTGTAGACCTGAGAATATTGGATTCTTTAGGTTTCTCTCACATTTTTCTGTGTACATGGGACACTGCAGGACAAATTTCTGAGAAGCTGATGATTCAGAGGAGGATACCCAAGTAAGGATGAATAGCATATATGTTTTAAAACAACTCTTACACATGGAATGTATGTATCATTATCACTTCTGTTAAATTTGAGCACTGTGAGTCATAACCTCAGTTATCTGTTGATGCATCATGTTTCTCTTGATTGTCTATGATTCCTGAGATCCTTATACAGTTACAAACTCACTTGGTTTTCTGGTGAGTTCACTTCCTTGAATCTTTTGATGACCTTTGGCTTATGTCAAGGAATGCAACTGGAGAGACAATACCTGTACAACTGCTATTGAAAGCATGCTGTTCTCAGTGCCCTCATTTCTGTGATCAGCAAGTTAGCTCCTGGGAGGAAACCAGTGCTTGAGATATGGGTCTTGAATCTGTGACATCTCCTCCCTTCAGTATTGCAGTCATCAATTGAATTAGTTATGGGAGAATGGGACTGTGGATCCAAACACATTTTTAGTAATTTTTCCTTAGAGTCATTAGACAAAAACACAAAACTTTCTTGCTATCATGGGTAAGAGCTCATGTAATCTTCAGTACTTCATCAGGCTATAGGATTTGTAGGCACACAAACTGTTCCACAATTAGGCATTTAGTCATCTGAGGTTATCTACTCCAACAATTTCTGCTTATATATCATTGTAGAGATGCCATTGTGAAAGTTGCTTGCCTCAACATTTCCTGACAAGGAAATTTGTATTTTTTCCTGAGTGCTCTGGATCCCCTATGTCCTCCTGATGTAGTGTTTCATACCGGAGAAAACTGATATATAACTGAGATGGTTGGGGTGCACATCTGATAACGATGAATTCCCAGAATTCATCTATAGTTATGTAGGAAAATAGAAGACCCCAGATTCCCAGGCCTGGTTCTGGGTTGGGTATTGAAAGGCCCAGAATTATACAGTCACAGTGCAGATGACAACAATAACAACAAACTGATATGATTTCTTAACTCTCAGCAAGGGAAAGCATTTCCTTTCCAATGTCGGTGCTCAATGCATGAGCTGTGGAGTCCTGGTCAGGAATTCTCTGACAATAACAAGCAAAGATTTTCCATAAATCCTCCAAAGTTTCATACCAGCAGCTGATAACTTGATTTGAAAAGATGATTATCATGTTATAAATTATCACTTTAAATAGCTCATGTGCTCATTTTTAACCCTGATTAGGTTTCTAAAACTATGTATATGACTCTGCAAATAAATTAATGCAATTTAAAATTACAAAGTCATGATAATTTTCTGGATGTTATAATGCAGTATCAAAGGTTTAGTGCTCAACAAATATGCATCTGATTTCTTGAAAGACACACATAGATTGGATTGGTTCAATTTAAACTGTGTTTGCCATTTTTTAGTTCCTTCTACCTGAACTTCAGGATTCTGCATGGCAAGATATTTACTTGTCCCAGGTTACCTAAATCCCATCATTAAACATCCAGCTTTATTCCAATGTAATGAAGACTAAAAATTGACTGAGATTTAAGAATAGATATGCAGTATGGAGATCTTTCCTGTGTAAGTAAAATAGCATATGACTTGTTTACTTTTTGAAGTCTATGAGCAGATGCTCTTAAAATGCTAACAGTGAAATTTCAGGAAACTGGGTTGCACAAATATAGTTTAGCATTCTTTGAAATTCAGTTTGTTTATGGTATTTGGAGGATGCAACTGATTGGGCTGTCACAGCATTAGTGTACAGCTACTGCAGAGGCTTCATAAAGGATCATTACTTACTGGGTTTTCCAAACACAGGAGTGTTGTATTTATCTGTGATTTTATACTTCCTTAGTATATCCTCCACAGCTTGAATTTTACTTTGAGGAAGATTCTTAAACATTGGAAAACACATTATGTCAATGACATACATCAACATGAGTTTGCTCAATGAACCACAAGTGAAGCAAGCACATTATATTTTCATTAATCAGATGCCAAACAGTTCCCACAGATAAGGAGAAACCATATAGCAGTAAAGAATGTTTAAAGAAAAGACACATTACTTATTTCACGGCATAACTTTAGTACCAATACATAACTGAGATAATTGTGTTATTAGCATGGAAATGAATTTGCAGACTAATTTCTATAATGCAGGCAGTGTGCACAATCTGCCCTGTTTGTGATATGAAGCCATGCATGTAATATTTGATACAGTTTTTCATTTCATTCATATACTTGTTAGGCCTTAGTGCTTAGATCATTATTAAGTTACAAGCTATACAGAACAGAAGGTAGAGTTCTCCTATGCCTTTAGTCTTTCCAATACTCTTTTATGTCTATGTCAATGGAGAATATTTTAAATAAGTGATAACAGAATGTAGGGCCCCCACAAAACACTGCTACAAACTATCATCACCTATGTTAGCTGTCCTTAAAGGTCCTTACCAGCCTCACAGAGGGAGGTGGACTCATTATCTATAGTTAGGATCTCATCAACTAAATCCTCTGCACAGTTACATGAATTCCTCTGAGAGAAATTTCAGTAAATAACACTTGTCCACAGACCCAAATTATTCTTATATATCCATCACACAGTTAAGTACAGACATTGACAGAATGCAGGTGCAGGTATGAAAATTCTCAAAATTCTAGAATTCTGTAACAGTAACTGACCTGTCATTATCCAGCTCTGTTACCCTGAAAATGTGCTTTATTATTACTTAGATTGAGTACAATTATGACTGTGGCTGAAGATTTCATCCAGTCAGGTAATCGGGTTTAGTGTTAGGTATAGGAACGCATATTCTTTGCTGCCTGAATCCTTTCAGCAGGAGTGCTTCTGCTTTCCCGGTGGTATTGTCTTTAACCAACTTCAATCTTAGTCGTAGATGTTTTCAAGCGATCTTTTACCATATTTTGATATTGCCTTTCATAAACTCATATTTGAAGACAGCTGTTTAAAAAACCTCCATCATTTCTCTTCTAAGATTGTGTTCGCCTTGCTGTTGTTTCAGTTACCAAACCAGACATTTCAAAAAATACCAAGTGTATCAGATAGTGATCTTTGATACTGCAAATTTATCTCTGTTCATAACTGTAATGAACGTTTCACCTGCAGTAGCAATGGGAACACAGATTACAGCAGCAATGAAGCTTGTTAAGTGTTGTTTGCCACAGATTGCAGTGATTAAAATAATTACAAAATTATTGCTTCCATCTGTTAATAAATGAGTTTCTAATAATTCGTGATGATGGGGGGAAGACAAGATCTCATAGGAAGAAAGCAAGAAATACTGGATTTGTGAAATTTGAAAGGCTCCCAAATGAGATTTGGAAGTATCATTGCATTTTCTTCTCCATGCAGGAAGCATACTTCATTATTTCCGAATTGATATCCTGGAGATACTCCATCACTACAGTTAGTAAAGGAACGACACAAACGTATGGGAAGGATTTTCATAGATCATAAGAAAGTGGCAATTATGAATGTTATTGTGTCCTCTGTGAAATCACACTCTGGCACTGTGTGCACACTGATGTCTTATTGTTGAAATATTTTGTAGTAAAATTGTTGATTACGATTTTCAGTTTTCATAGGAGCAAATCCTAAACACATTATGTCAGTATATTTAATTTTTCACCTATTTTCATGTTTTATGTAGTAATATGCTCTCAAATTTTTCTTAATAGGACTTTTTCTCCTTTTTGTTTCATATTCTTATTACAATTATTTCTTTGTTTCTTTGGGGCAAAGTATTTAATTTTACGTGTATTGCGGTTAGAGGTCAAATGTTTTGTTCATTCCATATTTGGGTCACTGGAAATGAACACAGGAACAAAATGATACTTGATTTAATGGATGAGTTTTGCTGTATTTCTTCTTTTTCTGTTTTAAGTACACTCTTCAAAAGCTTGGAACTAGCTCTTTAATGATTTGGCAGACTTAAGCAAAGGATGCATTCTTTCCTATGCTTCCTTGGGTAGGACCATTTTCCTTTGTCTTCTATAATTGCTTATACCTTTTGAAGTATTTTATCAGGTGATATGTGTTTAGCAATTTGTCTACATCTAGATTTTTCATTTTTTTAGAACAGAAAAAATGTAACATGAAAAATAAATATGCAGAGGATGATATTGGGGTACAAGCAACCAACCTACTAGCTCTTAACATTACCTCGGGTTGAAAGGTTTGATGCTGTATCCATGAACTCTGTATCAAGCCTCAGACTGCTACCTCTCCTCAGCTTGGCTGGAGAATAATTCTTCACATGAGACACTGTTTTATACCTCCCTAGTGCTGGGAATAAAGGTGTTTGTTAACAAGGGCTGGGATCAAAGGCATGAACTCCATTACAACTCAATCTTGTAGTCCAGGTTGGCATTGAACTCAAGGAGATCCATTTGCCTGTTTCTTGAGTCCTGGGTTTAAAGGTGTGAGCCACCATTGCCTGGCTAGCTAGTATGGCTGCTGGGATTAAGGGCGTGTATTACTACTGTTTGAACTCTATGGGCTGTGTCTGACTGTGCTTTCTGACTCCTCAGGCAGGCTTCAATAAATCATAAATAATACATCATAACGATTCCCCTTTGTGTCTAATACAAAGAGAAAAAGGCTACAACTAACTTAACAAAAACTCTTTACAATATATACAATAAGTATATACTTCATATATAAGCAATAAGTAAATTAGCAATGGCAATTTTAAATTTGACAGATTAAGGGAAATTATTCAGTCTATTTGCATTTGAAACCTCAGAAAAAATACTTCGTTATCTATTTTATTTTGATGAGTCCAAAGTTTTGTATGTAATTTTTTTCTATTCCATTTTGCATTATGAATTTATCTTTCAAGCATTATATTCTTAACTTTTCTTTATTGAATTCCTTTTCTGAGTCTGGTAAAGAAGGAATACTATATCTATAGCTGTCTAGTCTTCAACTCCCTCATAGATCTAAGAAAGAAATAATATTAACTGTGTAAACAGTACATACAAGGCCACAACTTCCAAAAAATGTGAGAAATGACAAAAAAGAGCTGGCTATCTGGACACTCATCCAAGGTGCTTCTGCAACATTTGGGCATCCATCTTTGACCTACAGGTCTAGCATATCTGGCACAATTTTATGTGAAGCAGGACTTTCTAAACTGCTGTACCACCTTACCTTGGAAACCTTTTGCAGTCACTCTATTTTGGGTCCTGTTTGACTAATTTGGACAACATACTGTCAGTAGTTGAGGCAGGGGAACTTTCTTGCCCACTGGTTTACTTTTGCCACAAAGATGGCATACTCCATGTGGAACTGCTTTGATGCCCATCATCTTCTCTGAAGTACATCATTACTCTCATGTGCAGATGTGCCCCCTTTTAAAAAAAGAAGTTATGTTATTAAAACTATTCAAATGTCATATATGTACATTACTCAAATGTTTGAAGATGATCTGTCTTTCTAAAATATATCTGTTTGACCTTGAAAACATAGCTAAG
>NW_024434408.1:0-14005 GCF_017639785.1 Mesocricetus auratus | reverse complement strand
GTTCTCAAGTGGCTTTTATATGTGGTCATCTAATACATCCACTTCAACCAAAGTGTATATAAGTAGACTTCATGATTTCTTTTCCTAAAACGTTCTTGACTCTTTGCACCTCAGAAGTTTTAAGACCTCTATAATCACAGTAGATACAAAGTAAAATCTGTGCCAAGTCCATTTCCAGTATCTCAACTGTTGTCTTTAATTAGGACATTATGTCCAACCCTGAGTTTTAGCCTTAAGGCCTGCATGAGTTGTGTAACTGTGTCTGGGAGTATTTCCTGTGCTGTATCGAAACTGCCCGTCTACCTTCCAGACTGGGCATCCTTTAAGTGGAAGCAAGAACAAGGAAAAGGATGCAGCTTTTCTCATAACCATTCAGAATGTTCCTCATAGGTATATTTTGAGTGACTGTACTTTTTCTCAGATTGAAGGTATGAGTTACTCTCTTCTGTAAGGTTTATATATTACACCTGATCCATTATCTCTTTAGCCTCAATATTTAAACTGTAAGTTATAAAAACTCTAACTGCATTGGTGACTTTTCTGAAGATGTCATGTTAGGCTTAGACTGGGTTACAGCTGATCATGAGCCTGGATGAGTCTGTGAAAACTCCTATCACTCTTAAACACTGACAGTCATAAGGGAGGTAAAGGAATGAGTATTTACAAAATACCTGCAGAAGAACAGGCACTATGCCAGCCATTAGCTACCTTGTTTGTCAGAAGTTTTAAAATCTTATACTATCATCCCTTTTATCTGAAAATACTGTTTATAGATCAGGAAGACTAGATAGGTTACTAGTAGTCACACAGCTCGTAAACTACTGAACCCTTGATTCATATCTGAGTACATTCCAAATATCCTTATTATTCTATCTTTATTGTTGCATGGTCCAGAATAAATTCCCAGCTGACTGCTAATGTGATAGGAGATGATAAAAGATAATGGTTAGCATGGGCATGGGGCTACCTAAGATTATCTAAGCCATGGAAGATTTGAACTTTACCTATGGGAGTTAAGACTTCAAATGCAACTTTTGCTGAGGAGAAAAAAAAAGAAACAAGAGTTATTTAATTTTGAAATAGGTCATTCCTGTACAGGCTTTGGCAGGAGGTAGCATCTGGAGAGAGATGTGGAGAATAAAAATAAGAAAGGTGAAAACAGCCGAAGGACACTATGCCTTTGCCCCCCCTCTTCTTGTGTTGCTTATATCTTCCTCATCTGTAAATGGCCATCTCAGCCTCCTCCTGTCAACAACCAAAGATGATGTGAGTGCATATCTGGTAACTGGAAGTACATAAATCTATTTGTAACTCACTGGAAGATGAATTGAAATAACACATGGATTTTCCCTTTATGTTTTCTTCTAGAAAAAGTGATTGTTGGAGTAGAGGGTCCAGAACTGGTTCGTCCTAAAAAGCTTCCCCTTATATGGAATCGGGATCTTGAACACATCCATAACTGTGATATGCCAGTATGCTTTGATTTAGTAAACATGACTTAATGGCTTTCACAGCTGTGTAGTAGTGACTTTTCACCAACCTCTGCAGATCTGTTTTTGAGAGCTAGGATGTGAGGCCCTTAAAGATCAGGGCAGACTACATTCTAATGCTGTAGACAATCTTATTTCAGTTTCACTGTACTTTTATACATGAATGTAGCACAGAAAATGATGATCCAGGGAAGACTGTATGAGTTCAGAAAAAGATGATCAGAATAACATGTAAATAAATACTGGTAAACACATAAGAAATATTGACAGAGCAGCCCTTTCCCAGGACAGACCAATTTAAACACAATTGCTTGGCATGTACTATAAATTATATCTGGGAAAGCATGAAAGCAAGGCGGAAGGCCATATCCACATTCAGGGTCTACTGACCAGATTGGTTCTAAAGTTATGTTCTGACATCCATCAAGAATAAACACGTCTTTGTAAATTTTGGAGATTAGCCCTCTGTCAGATGTGGGGTTACTGAATATCTTTTCCCATTCTGTGGACTGCCTTTTTGTCTTGTTGACTGTGACCTTTGCCTTACAGAAGCTTTTTAGTTTCAGGAGGTCCCATTTGTTAATAGTCGATCTCAGTGTCTGTGCAACTGGTGTTATGTTCAGGAAGTGGTCTCCTGTACCAACTCGTTGAAGAGTATCTCCCTCTTTCTCTTCTAAAAGTTTCAGTGTGGCTGGATTTATGTTGAAATCTTTGATCCATTTGGACTTAAGTTTTGAACAATGCGATAAACATGGATCTATCTGCAGTGTTCTGCATGCCAGTACCCAGTTATGCCAGCACCATTTGTTGAAGATGCTTTCTTTTTTCCATTGTATAGTTTTAGCTTCTTTGTCAAAAATCAAGTGTTCATAGGTGTGTGGGTTAAAATTAGGGTTTTCAATTTGGTTCCATTGGTCTATGTGCCCATTTTTGTGCCAATTCCAAGGTGTTTTCAGGACTATAGCTCTATAATAGTGCTTGAAGTCAGATATGGTGATGCCTCCTGAAGTTCCTTTATTGTATAGGATTGTTTTGGCTATCCTGGGCCTTTTGTTTTTCCATATAAAGTTGATTATTGTTCTTTCCAGATCCTTGAAGAATTGTGATGGAATTTTGATAGGGATTGCATTGAATCTGTAGACTGCTTTTGGCAAGATTGCCATTTTTATTATGTTGATCCTACCAATCCAAGAGCATGGGAGTTCTTTTCATTTCCTGGTATCCTCTTTGATTTCTTTCTTTAAAGACTCAAAGTTCTTGATATACAGGTCTTTCACTTCCTTGGTTAACATTATCCCCAGATATTTGATGCTGTTTATGGCTATCTTAAAGGGTGGTGTTTCTCTGATTTCTTTCTCAGTCACATCATCATCGTTATATAATAGGGCCACTGAGTTTTTTGAGTTTACCTTGTATCCTGCCATATTGCTGAAGGTATTTATCAGCTCTAGGAGTTCCCTTGCAGAGTTTTTTGGGTCACTTATGTAAACTATCATATCATCTGCAAATAGTGAAAGTTTGACTTCTTCTTTTCCTATTTGTATCCCCTTTATCTCCTTTTTGTTGTCTTATTGCTGTAACTAGAAGTTCAAGTAAATTATTGAAGAGATATGGAGAGAGTGTACAGCCTTGTCTTGTTCCTGATTTTAGAGGAATTGCTTTGAGTTTCTCTCCATTTAGTTTGATGTTAGCTGTTGGTTTACTGTATATTGCTTTTATTATATTCAGGTATGTTCCTGTTATCCCTGATCTCTCTAGGAACTTTATCATGAAGGGGTGCTGGATTTTGTCAAAGGCTTTTTCAGCATCTAGTGAGATGATCATGTGGTTTTTCTTTCCCAGTTTGTTTATATGGTGGATTACATTGATAGATTTTCTAATGTTGAACTATCCCTGCATTCCTGGGATGAAGCCTACTTGATCATGGTGGATGATTTTTCTGATGTGTTCTTGAATCCGATTTGCGAGTATTTTATTGAGTCTTTTTGCGTTGATGTTCATGAAGGAAATTGGTCTATAGTTCTCTTTCTTAGTTGTGTCTTTGTGTGGCTTGGGTATCAAAGTAATTGTAGCCTCGTAAAAAGAGTTTGGCAGAGAGCCTCCTGCTTCTTTTGTGTGGAATACTTTGAGGAGTATTGGAATTAGCTCTTCTTTGAGTTTCTGGTAGAATTCTGCACTGAAGCCATCTGGGCCTGGGCCTCTTTTGTTTGGGAGACTTTTGATGACTGGTTCTATTACATTTGGGGTTATAGGTCTGTTTAGATTGTTTATCTGCTCTTGATTTAGTTTTAGCAAGTGATATCTATCCAGGAAATTGTCCATTTCCTTTAAATTTTCAAATTTTGTGGAGTACAGATTTTCAAAGTATGCCCTGATGATTCTCTGGATTTCCTCAGAGTCCGTTGTTATGTCCCCTTTTTCATTTCTGATTTTGTTAAATAGCATGCCCTCTCTCTCTCTGTCTTTTGGCTAGTTTGGACAGAGGTTTGTCTCTTTTGTTGATTTTCTCAAAGAACCAACTCTTTGTTTCATTGATTCTTCTCAATGATTTCCTGGTTTCTGCTTGATTGATATCAGCCCTCAATTTGATTATTTCCTAGCGTCTGCTCCTCCTGGGTCAGTTTGCTTCTTTTTGTTCTAGAATGTTCAGCTGTGCTATTAATTCTCTAGTATGACTGTTCTCCTGTTTCTTCATGTGGGCACTTAGTGCTATAAACTTTCCTCTCAGCACTGCTTTCAAAGTGTCCCATAAATTTGTGTATGTTGTGTCTTCATTCTCATTATATTCCAGGAAGTCTTTAATTTCTTTTTTTATTTCTTCCTTTACCCAGGGATGGTGCAACTGTGCATTGTCCAATTTCCATGAGTTTGTAGGGTTTCTGTGATTTGTGTTATTGTTGAATCCTAATTTTAATGCATGGTGGTCTGATAAGATACAGGGGGTTATTCCAATTTTTTTGTATCTGTGGAGATTTGCTATGTTTCCTATTATGTGGTCAGTTTTAGAGAAGGTTCCATGTGTCGCCAAGAAGAAGGTACATCCCTTTGTGTTTGCGTGGAATGTTCTATAGATGTCTGTTAAACCCAGTTGGATCATAACTTCTATTAGTTCTTTTGTTTCTTTGTTAAGTTTCTGTCTGGAGGTCCTGTCTAGTGGTGAGAGCGGAGTGTTGAAGTCTCCTACTATTAGTGTGTGAGATTTTATGTTCAATTTGAGCTTTTTTATTTATTTTTAAGTTTAAATTTAGATTAGAAGCAAGGTTGCTTCACAAGTCAGTTCCAGGTCCCTCTCCCTTTCCCTCCCCTCCTCATGTAGCCTCCCCCAACCCCCCCATTATCCCCTCATTTCCCCAGGGAGGGTGAGGCCCTCCATTGGGGTGTCCATAGTCTGTCATTTCATCCAGGGCAGGGCCTAGACCCTCCCCCAAGAATTCAGGGTGAGAGCGCATCTCACATTGTTGGATGGGAGTCCAAAGTCCATTTGTATACCCGGGATGAGTACTGATCTACTGCCCAAGGCTCAATAGATTACCTAGGCCTCCTCACTGACACCCACATTCAGGGGGTCTTGATCAGTCCCATGCTGGATTCCAAGCACTGAGCTGAACTAAATAAAGCCAGTAACAGAGAGGGAAGACAGATGACCAAAGGGATTAAGACTGGTAGGGTTTAACCCCCAGAAACAGCTGACCTGACAAAGGTTAACTCTTGAATCCCAGGCACCAGCTGTGCAATTTGAGCTATAGTAATGTTTCTTTCACGAATGTAGGTGCCTTTGGTTTTTTTTTGGGGGGGTTGGTTTTTATTTTTTTTATTTTTTGGTTTTTCGAGACAGGATTTCTCTGTGGCTTTGGAGGCTGTCCTGGAACTCACTTTGTAGACCAGGCTGGCCTCGAACTCACAGAGATTCGCCTGCCTCTGCCTTCCAAGTGCTGGGATTAAAGGTGTGTGTCACCAACGCCCGGCTTGTAGGTGCCTTTGTATTTGAGGTGTATATGTTTAAAATTGAGACTTCCTCTTGATGGACTTTTCCTTTGATGAAGATGAAGTGTCCTTCTTCATCTCTTTTGATTGATTTTAATTTGAAGTCTAATTTGTTAGATATTAGGATTGCTACACTTGCTTGATTCTTGGGACCATTTGATTGGAAGATCTTTTCCCAACGCTTTACTCTGAGATAACGTCTGTCTTTGATGTTGAGATGTGTTTCTTGTATGCAGCAGAAGGAAGGGTTCTGCCTTTGTATCCATTCTGCTAGTCTGTGTCTTTTTATAGGCAAGTTGAGGCCATTGACATTGAAGGATATAAATGACCGTTGATTGATGATTCTGGTTTGTGCTTGATTTATTGTTAGTGAAGTTATTTTGTGTAGTTTATCCTCCCTTTTTCTTTTGGTGTTTTGTAAAGTGGGATTATATATTGCCTGTGTCTTTGTGAGTGTAGTTGTCTTCCTTGGATCTAGGTTTTCCTTCTAGCACTTTCTGTAGAGCTGGATTCATGGATACGTATTGTTTAAATCTGGTTTTGTCATGGAATATTTTGTTTTCTCCATCTATAGTAATTGAAAGCTTTGCTGGATATAGTAGTCTGGGCTGGCATCCTTGTTCCCTTAGCATTTGTAGGACATCTGTCCAGGATCTTCTGGCTTTCATCATTCCCAATGAGAAGTCAGGTGTAATTCGGATAGGTCTGCCTTTATATGTTACTTGGCCTTTTTCTTCTTTGAGGGTCTCTATCATCTTCACAAAATAATTTTTAAGGTCTGTCTCCTCTGCTTCATCTATGTAGTGCTTTTCAGGTCTTGCTGGTGTTGGTTCCCTAGGTTCTGGTGGAGTCATGTTGGTCTTTCTATTGCTGAGTGAGCTCTTATTCTGTCTTCTTCCCAACTCTTCTTCCAGTGGGTACTGGTGGGGTCTTTCCGTCTCCCCTGTTCTCCTTCCTTCCTGAAGCTGAAGATGGGGATGCTGACACTGAAGCTTAAGCAGAAGCTGGGGTTGCCTGAGGTTGGGGCCTGGAAGGGCTGATGTCTTTCCTGAGTGGGTGGGACTTCTGGATGCCAGGAGCGGCCCAGGGATATAGAGGGGATGGGTGTTGGGCAGGGGATGGGGTGTGTCCCCCCAAGTCCCAATCTCACCTGAAGCTATTTAAAATTAAAATTAAAAAATTTACAAAAAAGAATAAACATGTCTTATAAACTGAATTCAAATGTTTAACCCAGGAGGCATGAAATCATATCCAAGAACAATCTGGTGAACAAAATGCACTTGAGGTAAAAGGCCCTGTGCCTTTTTTCCTGGAGCCTTTCTCTCATTCCCCAAGGCATTTTTCATCATGGGTCTTTCTTTGACTGTGTTCTGACACTGCAAGAAAGCTGACTCTGCCTCCAAGAAGGAATGAATGTGAAGCAAACATGGGTTTCTGTTTTGTAGAGGAACCTTACTTCCTTTACTGCATTTGCCTGGAGGTAACCGACCCTCAACAGGTTAGCAAGCAAAAGAGAAGAGTGCTGGGACTTTGAGAGAGTTAATTTCTTTTTGTTTATTATTTTAATTTTAAATAGCTTCACATGTCAATCCCAGTTCCCTCTCCCTCTCCTCCTACGTCACCCCCCCCGTGATCCCCCCCAGCCTACCTACCACACTATTGCCATTTCTTTCCACATATGGGATATCTGGAGTCTGTCATTTCACTCAGGGCAGGATCCAGGTACTCCCCTAAGAGTCCAGGCTGAGAGAGCATCCCTCTTTGTGTTATGGACACAGGAAGTCCGTTTGTATGCCAGGGATAAACACTGATCCACTGCCCAGGGCCCCATAGGTTGCCCAGGCCTCCTCACTGACACTCACATTCAGGGGGTCTGGATCAGTCCCATGCTGGCCTCCCAGCTGTCGGTCTGGGGTCTAAGAGCTCTCCCCTGTTCAGATCAGCTGTCTCTGTTGGTTTTGCCAGCCCATTCTTTGCCAACTTTCTCATCGCTCCTCTCTCTCTGTCCCTGGGTTCCTTGGGTTCAGTTCAGTGTTTAACTGTGGGTGTTTGTCTCTGCTTCAATCAGTCACTGGATGAAGGCTGCCGGATGGTTATAGGCATCAAGTTCATTATCAGGAATGGGCATTCGAGGTGGTCTCTCCACTATTGCTTAGCTTGCCAATCGCTCTCAACCCTTTAGATCACTAGAGGTCACACTGGTGCCTGATCTGTCTTCTAACCTAGATTCCCTCTTCCCCGTATTCTGCCCCTCACTCAACCTTCCTGTTCCCCCATGACCTACTCTCTCTTCCTCTTCTCCACCTCTCTTCTTCCCAGCTCCTACTCTTCCCCCAACCCTCAATGTGTTCCCAATCTGTTCAGAAGATTTTGCCTCATTCCTCTTCTCTGGGGTACCATGCATATCTCTCTTAGGTTCTTTCCTGTTTCCCAGACTCTCTATCAGTGGAAGTGCAAACTGGCACTATCCTGATCCATGTCTAAAATCCATATATGAGTGAGTACATACTATGTTTGTCTTTTTGTGACTGGGTTACCTCACTCAGGATGGTTTCTTCTAGTGCCATCAATTTACCTGCGAATTTCAAGATTCCACTGTTTTTTTTTTCTGCTGAGTAATACTCCCTTGTGTAAATGTACCATATTTTCTCTATCCACTGTTCAGTTGAGGGGCATCTAGGTTGCTTCCAGGTTCTGGCTATTACAAATAATGCTGCTATGAACATAGTGGAGCAGATTCCCTTGTTGTATGAATTTGCCTCTTTTGGATATATGCCTAAGAGTGGAATTGCTGGATCTTGTGGTAGATTGATTCCCATTTTCCTGAGGAATCTCCTTACTGATGTCTAAAGTGGATGTATGAGTTGGCACTCCCTCCAGCAGTGGAGGAGGGTTCCCCTCTCTCCACATCCTCTTCAGCATAAATTGTCTTCCGTGTATTTGATTTTAGCCATTCTGACAGGAGTAAGATGGTATCTCAAAGTTGTTTTGATTTGCATTTCCCTGATGGCTAAGGATGTTGAGGACTTTCTTAAGTGTCTCTTGGCCATTTTAGCCTCCTCTATTGAGAATTCTCTATTTAGTTCTGTATGTCACCTTTTAATTGGATCCTTTGGTGTTTTGGAGAATTGCTTCTTGAGTTCTTTGTAAATTTTGGAGATTAGCCCTCTGTCAGATATGGAGTTAGTGAATACATTTTCCCCCCATTCTGTGGACTGCCTTTTTGTCTTGTTGACTGTGTCCTTTGCCTTACAGAAGCTACTCAGTTTCAGGAGGTCCAATTTGTTAATTGTCGATCTCAGTGTCTGTGCCACTGGTTATGTTCAGGAAGTGGTCTCCTGTACCGATTCATTGAAGAGTATCTCCCACTTTCTCTTCTGAGAGTTTCAGTGTGGTTGGATTTATGTTGAGATCTTTGATCCATTTGGACTTAAGTTTTGTACTAGGAAGTAGACATGGATCTATCTGCAGTGTTCTGCATGCCAGTACCCAGTTATGCCAGCAGCATTTGTGGAAGATGCTTTCTTTTTTCCATTGTATAGTTTTAGCTTCTTTGTCAAAAATCAAGTGTTCATAGGTGTGTGGGTTAAAATTAGGGTTTTCAATTCGGTTCCATTGGTCTACGTGCCCATTTTTGTGCCAATACCAAGCTGTTTTCAGGACTATACCTCTATAATAGAGCTTGAAATCAGGTATGGTGATGCCTCCTGAAGTTCCTTTATTGTATAGGGTTGTATTGACTATCCTGGGCCTTTTGTTTTTCCATATAAAGTTGATTATTGTTCTTTCAAGATCTGTGGAGAATTGTGATGGAATTTTGATAGGGATTGCATTGAATCTGTAGACTGCTTTTGGCAAGATTGCCGTTTTTATTATTATTTTAATTTTAAATAGCTTGTTTTACATGTTAATCCCAGTTCCCTCTCCCTCCCCTCCTCCCACACCCCTCCACCATCCCCCCCTAGCCTCCCACCCTATTGCCAAGTCCTTCCACAAAGGGGATATCTAGAGTCTGTCATTTCACTCAGGGTAGGATTCAGGCACTCCTCTAAGAGTCCAGGCTGAGAGAGCATCCCTCTTTGTGTAAGGGACACACGATTTCTGTTTGTATTCCAGGGATAAAAACTGATCGACTGCTCAGTGCCCCATAGGTTGCCCAGGCCTCCTCACTGACACTCACATTCGGGGGGGTCTGGATCAGTCCCATGCTGACCTCCCAGCTGTCAGTCTGGGGTCCAAGAGCTCTCCCCTGTTCAAATCAGCTGTCTCTGCTGGTTTTGCCAGCCCATTCTTTGCCAACTTTCTCATCGCTCCTGTCTCTCTGTCACTGGGTTCCTTGGGTCCAGTTCAGTGTTTAACTGTGGGTGTTTGTCTCTGCTTCAATCAGTCACTGGATGAAGGCTGCCGGATGGTTATAGGCATCAAGTTCATTATCAGGAATGGGCATTCGAGGTGGTCTCTCCACTATTGCTTAGCTTGCCAATCGCTGTCATCCCTTTAGATCACTAGAGGTCACACTGGTGCCTGATCTATCTTCTAACCTATGATTCCCTCTTCCCCGTATTCTACCCCTCACTCAACCTTTCTGTTCCCCCATGACCTACTCTGTCTTCCTCTTCTCCACCTCTCTTCTTCCCAGCTCTCACTCCCCCCAACCCCTCACCGTGTTCCCCATGTATTCAGAGGATCTTGCCTCATTCCTCTTCTCTTGGGTACCATGGATATCTTTTAAGTTCATTCCTGTTTCCCATACTCTCTGTCAGTGGAAGTGCAGACTGGCACTATCCTGATCCATGTCTAAAATCCATGTATGAGTGAGTACATATTTTCTATTTCTCAGTTTCAGCGAGGTTGTCTCCTGAGTCTTTGCAGACTTGTGTGATGCACCCTCAATTTTTCTGAGCTGGCAACTTTGGAGAGAAATCCCCCACCTTTCTTTTTCTCTTGCAGATTTTCATTGGGTAGGCTTACTTGATTTACAGATTCTGTAGCTCAATGGGTCAGCTCTCACAGGAACAAAAACTACCTCACCTCACTTCATTGGAGTGTTAGCATTTAAAAATACCTCACATATTATTATCAGAAGAATATTTACTATTTAAGACAATATACACATGATTAAGCAAGCATTATAATTTATTCAATACCCAGTATTATAAAGATCTTAGATGTGTGTCGTTAAAGTGTAGACAAGGCTCAGTTGTTAAAGACTAGGCACACCACCAAAAATATAAGTGAGCTATAATTAGATACTTGCAATTTACAACCTAGGTTTTAACTTGGGTTCACAGAAAATACTGACAGGTCTTCTGTCCTGACAACGGCATAGTACAAACCTCTCAGTGCCATGATATTTCTTCCCTTTCCCATGGTGGCAGATAGCTTTTCATGCCCTCACTTGTTAGACATCTCAGTCATTAGAAAACTCTATTTCAGCTTTTAACATGATCTCATAACTTCATCTATGAAGAGGCAGCTCTCTGTTCTCTTCCTTCTGTTGTGCTATTTTTCTCTAAGAAGGTTTTTCACAAATATAATTTTTATCTTCAACTCTTTCCTCATCTTCTCAAACCTCTATGTAGTTAAAATATTGATACCTAGCCAAGGGGAGACCTGCTTCCTACCATCCACTGTGTGTGAGCTATTGTCTTATGTCCTATGACAGTCAAACTTTATATCATAAGCTCGACTCTGTAAAAATTAGCCTGGGCCAGGGAGGGAATACTTGGGGTGAACCTGGAGCTGAAAAGTATCCTCCTGCAACAAAAGATATGCTCCCAGTTCCATATCTGTATTGGTTGGGATATATCAAAAGAGATTAGACACTAACTTACAGCACTCCCAAGAGAAAACATGGTACAATATGAATAATAAGATAAATGATGTTTTTTCTGCAATATAAATTAATCCAGTAGGATCCATGAGGTTTTACTGATATTGATTGTTGTTGGATGTTTTTCTATGTATTGCCCAGTCACACTGAACTGGTTTCTCTCCTGCCCACTGCATCCTACAGCTGGTTGTGAAGTAACAGTATAAGGTTTAATATCAATTACAATTGTTTGGCCAATGGTTCAGACATATTGCTGACTCTCTTAGAAATTAACCCATTTCTATTAACCTTGTCTTGCTACGAGTCTGTGGCTATCATGTTCCTCCTTCGGTGGCTATATGGCATCTCCCCAACTCTGCCTTCTTTCTCTCTGTAATTTTGTCTGGATTTCCTTCCTAGCTATATTGTGCCTGGCCATTGGACAAAACAGCTTTTTTCATCAATCAATAAAGGAAACACATTTTGTAGGTCTCTTCCCCTTATCCACGGGTTTCACAGTATGATTTCATTCCAAAGAGTGAGGTATAGGACAGAAGAAAGAATCTCTTTACAGAGAGAAAACTGTGAATAAGTAAGATGTCTGCCAGGTGACCAAGGTGAGAACCATTCATAAGAATTCATATTGATAGTAAAGACTCTTGAGGTGAAATCACAGTACTGTTTTTAGTGGTTTTCATTGGGAAAACCATAAACTGCAGTTTATCCTTAAGAAGAGCATTCAAAAACCCAAGAGACATCCTATAAGACATCTGATGAGTGCAAGACAAAAATGTCAAAGTCATCAAAAACAGGGAAAATCCATGAAACTTACTGGCTTGAGAAGACGAAGGGGCTATGACAAACAATCACAACAAGGCATTGGGGTTAGGACTATGCAAAAATAAGAAGATAGTCAGTAAAATTGAGAGGAGAAAAAATACATACAGATTTCAATGATAATACAGTCTTAGTAATATGCTAATAATAGAATGCGTGAATAGGAACCCAGAAGTGTCTTCTCAAATAGTTTTAAAATCCGCCCTATTGAAAAAATATTCACTAATCCCACATCTGACAGAGGGTTGATCTCCAAAATTTACAAAGAACTCAAGAAGCAAGTCTCCAAAACACCAAAGGACCCTATTAAAAAGTGGGCTGCAGAACTAAATAGAGAGTTTTCAATAGAGGAGTCTAAAATGGCTGAGAGGCACTTGAGAAAGTGCTCAACATCCTTAGCCATCCGGGAAATGCAAATCAAAACAACTCTCAGATACCATCTCACCCCTGTCAGAATGGCTAAAATCAAAAACACCAATGACAATTTATGCTGGAGAGGATGTGGTGAAAGGGGGGACACTCCTCCATTGCTGGTGGGAGTGCCAACTGGTTCAGCCACTTTGGAAATCAGTGTGGAGATTCCTCAGAAAAATGGGAATAAACCTACCACAAGACCCAGCAACTCCACTCTTAGGCATATATCCAAAAGATGCCCATTCATACAACAAAGATGTCTGTTCCACTATGTTCATAGCAGCTTTATTTGTAATTGCCAGAACGTGGAAGCAACCTAGATGTCCCTCACCTGAAGAGTGGATAGAGAAAATATGGTACATCTACACAATGGAGTACTATTCAGCAGAAAAAAATAATGGAATCATGAGATTCGCAGGCAAATGGATGACACTAGAAGAAACCATCCTGAGTGAGGTAACCCAGTCACAAAAAGAGAAACATGGCATGTACTCTCTCATATATGGATTTTAGACATAGATCTGGGGAGTGCCAGCCTACAATCCTATGGCCAGAGAGTCTGGGAAACAGAAACTTTATTTAGTGGCTGATCGAAGAAGAGGCAGACTCCCTTGGTTAAGTACTGAGCTGAACTCAAGAAAGCCAGTAACAGAGAGGGAGGACTGATGATCAAAGGGATTAAGACTGGGCTGGTTTAACCCCCAGAAACAACTGACCAGACAAAGGTTAACTCTTGAATCCCAGGCATTAGCCTGGGAAGCCAGCATGGGACTGATCAAGACCCCCTGAATCTGGGTGTCAGTGAAGAGGCCTAGGGAATCTACTGAGCCTTGGGCAGCAGATCAATACCCATCCCAAGTATACACACGGACTTTGGACTCCCATAGAACAATGTGAGGTGCACTCTCACCCTGAATTCTTGGGGAAGGGTCTAGGCCCTGCCCTATATGAAATGACACACTATGCACACCCCCATGGAGGGCCTCACCCTCCCTGGAGAAATGAGGGGATAACGGGGGGGGAGGGCACGGGAGGAAAGGAGGGAATGGGAGAGGGACCTGGAACTGACTTGTGAAGCAACCTTGTTTCTTATCTAAATTTAAACTGGAAAATAAAATAAAAAAATTAAAAAATGGTAAAAAAAAAATCCGCCGTATTGATCTTATTAACTCCTATGCCTGAAGAAGCAGTTTTGTCAAACAAATGGAGAATTAACTTAAAGAATAGGCAACATGTATGAGCAACAACTATGGACCAGCATTATAATGAATTCTCACGAAGCATAAAAAACCAAACAAACATGATGAATCAAAACTCCAGCAAATCCCTAATAACTATACCAGAAGAAAACAACTGTGCCAATAGTCATCAAAGTAGAAAGATAGAACTCTGTCATTCATTACTGACAGCATCTACAACCAATAAGCCATCCTGTCAGGACAAGACACTCCTGTTGGCATATCCAGCC